>NC_092448.1:3270032-3482022 GCF_036169615.1 Heliangelus exortis
TCCCCGGGGGAGAGCCCCGTGTGCCGTGCCGTGCCGTGCCGTGCCGTGCCGTGCCGTGCCGTGCCGTGCCGTGCCGTGCCGTGCCGTGCCGTGCCAGGAAGGCTCAGGTGCTCCGGAGCCTCCGGCAGAGCGGGAGGGTTGTTCCCAGGCTCGGTGCCAAGCGGGATGGAGCGGCTGCCAGAACTCCCGGCCCCCGGGACCAGCCGGGATCTCTCTGTGCTTTTCGGGGTCGAGGACACGGCTGATGACGGTGGCGCCGGCTGCCACCTCCCCCTTGGATCCTTTCCCGGCGGCACCTTTGCCAAGGGCTGCTCAGAGAGGCCCCGAGCGGGTCCCCGCTGCTGGAGGTGACACCGGTGGCCCCGTCACACCGTGTCCTGCCCGATGCTGCCGGGGCCGGTGACCCCCGGGGTTCTGGTGGCATCAGAGACCCCAACGCCGTCGCCGGGAAAGGAGTTGGTACCCAGGCTAAACCGCTGGTTGCTATGGCAACCGCATCCCGTCCCCGCCAGCTGCCTTCTGGTCTTTCCACTCCAAAAGTTGCCCTGGGGCGTGGTGGCTGCTGGTGACACCGGGTGACCCGGGGCTGGGGGGGCTTCTGTGGGCTCTCCCCTCTCTGCTGCAGCTGCAGCGGGTGACACAGCTGCCAAACACCCTGAAGGTGTCCCCAGAGCTGTAACCACCCCCTGGATACAGGTGCAGAGCCCTCGGGGGGTGGTGAAGTCCCAGTGTCACCTTTTCCTTCCCGTCCATCCCACACCCTCTGGCTGAAGCCATCTCTGGTGTCCATCCCCCAGCCTGTGTCAGGGTGTTGGTGTGTCAGGGTGTTGGTGTGTCAGGGTGTTGGTGTGTCAGGGTGTTGGTGGGCAGGGTGCTGGTGTGTCAGGGTGTTGGTGTGTCAGGGTGTTGGTGTGTCTGGGTGTTGGTGTGTCAGGGTGTTGGTGGGCAGGGTGCTGGTGTGTCAGGGTGTTGGTGTGTCAGGGTGTTGGTGGGCAGGGTGCTGGTGTGTCAGGGTGTTGGTGTGTCAGGATGTTGGTGTGTCAGGGTGTTGGTGTGTCAGGGTGTTGGTGTGTCAGGGTGTTGGTGGGCAGGGTGCTGGTGTGTCAGGGTGTTGGTGTGTCAGGGTGTTGGTGGGCAGGGTGCTGGTGTGTCAGGGTGTTGGTGTGTCAGGGTGTTGGTGTGTCAGGGTGCTGGTGTGTCAGGGTGTTGGTGGGCAGGGTGCTGGTGTGTCAGGGTGCTGGTGTGTCAGGGTGTTGGTGGGCAGGGTGCTGGTGTGTCAGGGTGTTGGTGGGCAGGGTGTTGGTGTGTCAGGGTGCTGGTGTGTCAGGGTGTTGGTGTGCCAGGGTGTTGGTGTGTCAGGGTGTTGGTGGGCAGGGTGTTGGTGTGTCAGGGTGTTGGTGGGCAGGGTGTTGATGGGCAGGGTCAGCCAGGGCCCCCGGTGACCCCCTGGTTTTGCCTCCCCACAGCTCTTTGTGATCGACAACGGAGCCGACGACTGGCGGATAGCGATGACCTACGAGCGGATCCTCTACATCAGCCTGGAGATGCTGGTTTGTGCCATCCACCCCATCCCCGGGGAGTATAAATTTTTCTGGACAGCTCGCCTGGCTTTCTCCTACACGCCTTCCCGAGCGGAGGCGGACGTGGACATCATCCTGTCCATCCCCATGTTCCTGAGGCTCTACCTGATCGCGCGGGTGATGCTGCTCCACAGCAAACTCTTCACCGACGCCTCCTCCCGCAGCATCGGGGCCCTCAACAAGATCAACTTCAACACCCGCTTTGTCATGAAGACCCTGATGACCATCTGCCCCGGCACCGTGCTCCTGGTCTTCAGCATCTCCCTCTGGATCATCGCCGCCTGGACGGTCCGGGTGTGCGAGAGGTGAGGGGGACCTGGGGGGTGGGCTGGGTGCAGGGTGGGGTTGGGGTGTCGGGGGGATTCAAGGGGGTTGGGATGGTGCGTGGTGGGTCAGGAGGCACCACGGTTTGGGGTGTGTGGCTGTTCAGGATGTGTGGAAGTTCAGCGGGTGGAGTGGTTGGGAATTTGTGGCAGTTTGGGATGCAGGGTGGTTTGGGGTGTCAGGGGGATGCAGGGTGGGGTTGGGATGTCAGGGGGATTCAAGGTGGTTGGGATGGTGCATGGTGGGTCAGGAGGCACCACGGTTTGGGGTGTGTGGCTGTTTGGGATGTGTCCTGTTCAGGATGTGTGGAAGTTCAGCAGGTAGAATGGTTTGGAATTTGTGGCAGTTTGGGATGCAGGATGGTTTGGGATGTCAGGGGGATTTAAGGGGGGTTGGGATGGTGCGTGGTGGGTCAGGAGGAACCACAATTTGAGTTGTGTCCTGGTCAGGATGTGTGGAAGTTCAGCAGGTGGAGTGGTTGGGAATTTGTGGCAGTTTGGGATGCAGGATGGTTTGGGGTGTCAGGGGGATGGAGGGTGGGGTTGGGATGTCAGGGGGATTCAAGGGGGTTGGGATGGTGCGTGGTGGGTCAGGAGGCACCACAATTTGGGGTGTGTGGCTGTTTGGGATGTGTCCTGTTCAGGATCTGTGGGTCCTGTTCAGGATGTGTGGAAGTTCAGCAGGGAGAGTGGCTTGGAATTTGTGGCAATCTGGGATGGAGGGTGGGTTTGGGATGTCAGGGGGATTCAAGGGGGTTGGGATGGTGCGTGGTGGGTCAGGAGGCACCACAATTTGAGTTGTGTCCTGGTCAGGATGTGTGGAAGCTTGGCAGGTGGAGTGGTTGGGAATTTGTGGCAGTTTGGGATGCAGGATGGTTTGGGATGGCAGGGGGATGCAGGATGGTTGGGATGGCAGGGGGATGGAGGGTGGGGTTGGGATGTCAGGGGGATTCAAGGTGGTTGGGATGGTGCGTGGTGGGTCAGGAGGCACCACGGTTTGGGGTGTGTGGCTGTTTGGGATGTGTCCTGTTCAGGATGTGTGGAAGTTCAGCAGGTAGAATGGTTTGGAATTTGTGGCAGTTTGGGATGCAGGATGGTTGGGATGGCAGGGGGATGTAGGGTGGATTTGGGATGTCAGGGGGATTTAAGGGGGGTTGGGATGGTGCGTGGTGGGTCAGGAGGAGGCACCACAATTTGGGATGTGTCCTGGTCAAGATGTGTGGAAGTTCGGCAGGTGGAGTGGTTGGGAATTTGTGGCAGTTTGGGATGCAGGGTGGTTTGGGGTGTCAGGGGGATGGAGGGTGGGGTTGGGATGTCAGGGGGACTCAAGGTGGTTGGGATGGTGCATGGTGGGTCAGGAGGCACCACGGTTTGGGGTGTGTCATGGGTCAGGATGTGTGGAAGTTTGGCAGGTGGAGTGGTTGGGAATTTGTGGCAGTTTGGGATGCAGGATGGTTTGGGATGCCAAGAGGATGGAGGGTGGGTTTGGGGTGTCAGGGGGATGCAGGATGGTTTGGGATGTCAGGGGCATGGAGGGTGGATTTGGGATGTCTGAGGGATTCAAGGGGGGTTGGGATGGTGCGTGGTGGGTCAGGAGGCACCATGGTTTGGGGTGTGTGGCTGTTTGGGATGTGTCCTGGTCAGGATGTGTGGAAGTTCAGCAGGTAGAGTGGTTGGGAATTTGTGGCAGTCTGGGATGTTGGATGGTTTGGGATGTGGGGCAGTTTGGGATGTTGGATGGTTTGGGATGTGGGGCAGTTTGGGATGCAGAGAGGTTCAGGATGTGCTGTGGCTGATGTGCAGTGGTTGGGGATGCAGAACCATTTGGGATGCGAGGTGGTTCTGGATATGGGGCAGCCTGGGATGCAGGATGGTTTGGGATGTGGGGTGGTTTGGGATACAGGGTGGTTGAGGACGTTCAGGTTGCGAAGCAGCTTGGGATGAAGGGTGGTTCTGGATGCAGGGTTGGTTTGGGTTGTGCAGTGGTTCTGGATGTGGTGCAGTTTGGGATGAAGGGTGGTTCGGTATCAGAGGTGGTTCTGGATATGTGGTTATTTAGGATGTAGAGCAGTTGGGGATGCAGGGTGGTTCTGGATATGCAATGGTTCTGGATGCAGGGTGGTTCTGGATGTGCAGTGGTTCTGGATGCAGGGTGGTTCTGGCTGTGCAGTGGTTCTGGATGCAGGGTGGTTCTGGATGTGCAGTGGTTCTGGATGCAGGGTGGTTCTGGATGTGCAGTGGTTCTGGATGCAGGGTGGTTCTGGATGTGCAGTGGTTCTGGATGTGGTGCAGTTCGGGATGCAGGGTGGTTCAGGATGCAGGGTTGGTTTGGGCTGTTCAGTGGTTCTGGCTGTGCAGTGGTTCTGGATGCAGGGTGGTTCTGGCTGTGCAGTGGTTTGGGATGTCGTGCAGTTTGGGATGCAGGGTGGTTTGGGTTGCAGGGTTGGTTTGGGTTGTGCAGTGGTTCTGGATGTGCAGTGGTTCTGGCTGTGCAGTGGTTCTGGATGCAGGGTGGTTCTGGATGCAGGGTGGTTCTGGCTGTGCAGTGGTTCTGGCTGTGCAGTGGTTCTGGATGCAGGGTGGTTCTGGATGCAGGGTGGTTCTGGATGTGCAGTGGTTCTGGATGCAGGGTGGTTCTGGCTGTTCAGTGGTTCTGGATGCAGGGTGGTTCTGGATGTGCAGTGGTTCTGGATGTGGTGCAGTTTGGGATGCAGGGTGGTTCGGGATGCAGGGTTGGTTTGGGCTGTGCAGTGGTTCTGGCTGCAGGGTGGTTCTGGCTGTGCAGTGGTTCTGTGCTGTCCTGGTGTCCCACGGGAGGGCTGCAGAGCTCCAGGGATTCACCCTCCGTGGGTTCTCCCCCTCATCCCCACGGGGTCAGGGGCAGGGTCAGACCTGTCCTCACCGCACGGGACTTGGGGACGGTCCCTGCGTGGGGACAGCGTGCGCTGGCAGCCGGCGTGGGGGCAACTGGGGGTCCGTGGGGGTCCGTGGGAGCTGGGGGCGGGGGGGGGCAGAGGGGTTGTGGGGCTGGCAAGCAGCAGCGCCTGGCTCGGGCTTTGCCAGCGAGTGCCATGACAACCCCGCGGTGACAAACCCGCTGCCGATGGCATCACGCTGCCAGCAGCGGGGGTTGCTGTGGCGACCGGCCCGGCAGGGACAGCTCCACATCCCCTTTATCCCCTGCAGGGGGCCGGTGGCCGGTGGCAAGGTGTCCCCAACCCCAGCACTGGGCTGGGGGGTTCCCTGGTTGGCAAGGTGCCAGCAGCACCCGTGTCCTGTGTCCTGTGTCCTGTGTCCTGTGTCCTGTGTCCTGTCCCTGCTGCTCCTGTCCCCAGGAGGTTAAACCCAACACCCCGTTGCCACCCACACCCAGCTGGGTCTGCAGCTCTGCAGCAAAACCCCCAAAGCCACAATTTGGTGTCCGTAGTGTCCCAAAATGGGACAAAATCTCCTCAAGCTGCTGCAGCAGCTTCGGCCCAGCCTGGGAAGCGAGGTGTGAGGAGTGGCTGGGGGGGGGGGTAACAGTTGGACCTGAGGATCTTAAAGGTTTTTTGTGTTTTTCCCAAGCCAAACCATTCCCACCTGGGGTCCCCTGGGTGGCAGCAAGGTGGGGAGGCCACCCCTCCTCCAGCAAGGCTGGGACCCCCTGTGCTGGTGATGTCTGGGGGGACATCAGAGCAGCTTTAGGTCCTGCAGCAGGGAGCCAAGTGGTGCTGAGCTTTTCTGAGCTTTTCCAGGCTGCCTTTTTGCCTTCCTGCCTCCCTTAATGACGCTCTCAGGATGTGCTGGATGGGCTTGTGCTACTTAATTGCGTTTGGGAGATTTTTATTTGTGCCACCTAAATGGGGAGTGAGAGGCCAAGGCTCCCTGAGGACGTGAAAGGGGGTGGATTCGGCACCTGGGGAGGGGAGGGATGTTGGGCTGAAAAGCTCAATGTAAATAGAGAACGATTAGTGACAAAAAAAAAAAAAAAAAAAAAAAAAAAAAAAAAGAAATGACGCAGGCGAAGTGCTGCAGATCCCCAGCACCGCAGCTGCCACGACCTGCAGCTACCCACCCCCCTCCTTGCAAAAAGAGGCAAAGCCAGGGGCTGGAGAGCAGGCTGGGGGGGCACCAGCCTGGGGGGGATGCACTGACACAGGGGGATTCCCAGGAGATGCAGAATCTAAGGGGTTGCAGGAGCTGGGGGGATTGCACCGACCTCGAGGTGCAGGGAGCCAGGGGGATGCAGGATCTGAGGGGATGCAGGATCCAGGGGGATGCAGGAGCTGAGGGGATACAGGATCTGAGGGGGATGCAGGAGCTGAGGGGATGCAGGAGCTGAGGGGATGCACCAGTGTGGAGGGGATGCTGGGCCCTGAGGGATGCAGGACCCAAGGGGTTGCTCCCAGGGGGAGCCCAGGGGGATGCAGGACCTGGGGGGATGCTCCAGCTCAGTGGGGTGCACGGACCCAGGGGATGCACCAGGCTGGGGGGATGCAGGACCTGGGGGGATGCAGGATCTGAGGGGATGCAGGAGCTGAGGGGATGCAGGAGCTGAGGGGATGCACCAGTGTGGTGGGAATGCTGGGCCCTGAGGGATTCAGGATTCAGGGGGATGCAGGACCTGGGGGGATGCTCCAGCTCAGTGGGGTGCACGGACCCGGGGGATGCACCAGGCTGGGGGGATGCAGGACCTGAGGGGGGTGCAGGACCTGGGGGGGGATGCAGGACCTGGGGGGATGCAGGAGCTGGGGGAGTGCAGCACCTGGGGGGATGCAGGAGCTGGGGGGAAGCAGGAGCTGGGGGGATGCAGGACCTGGGGGGGATGCAGGAGCTGGGGGGATGCAGGACCTGGGGGGATGCAGGACCCAGGATGGATGCAGAGTGCCTGGGCCATGCTCCATTCCTGAGGGATGCTCCACACCTCTGGTGAGGGTTTCCCAGGCCATGTCCCCAGCGCTGGAAACCAGTTTGCTGCCCTCAGGACCATCCCCAGCCAGCACCTGCTGGACCCAGGTGGCTCAGCAGTGGCTACCTGGCCACCCTGGGGGTTGGTGCAGCCAGGTGGGGGCTGCCATGGGCTCCTGGCGTGTCCCAGTGCCAGGGGATGCTGGTGGCAACCCCAGGGAGCAGTGGGTGACCTCGGCAGTGACCTCGGTGAGCAAGGGGGAGATGGGGATGGGCACTGAGGTCGTGTGCTGGACGCCCCCTCCCCAGTTTATCAGCTCCTTCTGTTCAAAGTACTTTGGGAATGAGGAAACGTCTGGCTCTGCTGGAACCCCCTGGATGCTCCTGGGCACATTCCCAAGGGCTCACATCCAGGTTGTGGATTTTGGGGGGCTTGGGGGAGCCCCGTGGTGGGGGGGATGGGCTCTGCCCCCCTCCAGCCACAGTGGAGCTCTCAGCACAGCTCAGGGCTCTTCCTTCCATTCGTGCCTTGGGAGGGGAAAACATTTCCAAAGAAGAGAAAACCCAACTGCTGCAGGAGGACCCGGGGGGGTTTGCCAGAAGTTCCATCTGGTTTCCCTCCTATGGTTCCATGAGGAGACTGGGAGAAGCTGCCAGGGTGAGGGATGTTTGGGGCAGGAGAGGAGGGACCATCCTGGTTTCACCCCGTGCTGCCTCTCCGTGCCCACATCAGGGCTTGGCTTGGGTCCTGCTCTACCTCTGGAGCCTTTGCTGCATTCCCAAGGGAAAAGAGACCCTCCGGGCAGGCTTAGGGGTTGGATGCATCCGGAAGAGCTGCAGCCAGTTCCTGGCCTGGCCAGGCCAGTCGGTGACCTCCCAGCCCAACTGGGACGTGGCCGTGGAAAGTTTGCAGCATCCTTCAAGAAGCTGCTGCTGCTCCACGTGGTTTTTGTCTCCAGGCCTGGAGCTCTTTCCTCCGGGCCAAATGGATGCTGGAGGCTTGGCAGGATCCCCACCCATCCCTGGGGTTGGGGGGGGGGACTCGGAGAGGAGGGAGGATGCAAAGGAGGGTGCTGGGGGCGAGCTGGTGGGGCTGGGGGCTTTGTTTCTCCCATCACCTGGGCACGGGGACCAGGTCCTGGTGACAAGTCTGACCCAAAGCAGAAACCCTTCCCGGGGAGTTTTTGCTCCCATTTGGGCTTTTTCTGCACCCAAAAATCGTGCAACCTCTGTTGTTTTGGGGCATCCTGTGTCCCCCCACCCCCTCGTTGCTCAGCTCAGCCCTCGTGCCGGGGGTCCCACCGTGTCCCCTTTTGGTCCCTGCAGCTGTCTGTGTCCCCTGCCACGCTGCTACTGATGCCCCCCCCCCCTCTCCTTGGCAGGTACCACGACCAGCAGGATGTAACCAGCAACTTCTTGGGGGCCATGTGGCTCATCTCCATCACCTTCCTCTCCATCGGCTACGGGGACATGGTCCCACACACCTACTGTGGGAAGGGTGTGTGCCTGCTCACTGGCATCATGGTAAGGGCCATGCTGAGATGGGTCCCCATCCCATGGGCTCTGCCTGTCCCCACCACGCCACCGGGGCCACCAGATCTTAGAAACCCAGGTGGTTTTTCCACGGGGTAAGATCTTGCAGCCCGGGAGCTGCTCGAGCTGTAATTGCAATTAGGCTGAGCACAGTAATGAGCAGGATGAGGGGGGGTTGGTTCAGGTGGGTGCTGCAAGGTTGTGGGGTGCAGTGGTCCCCTGCCTCTGAATTGGCAAATCCAGAGTGGATTTGGTTGGATTTGGCAGCTGGATGGTGGTGAGGACAGGGATGTCCCCAGGGAGCCCGAGGGGCCCCCGAGCATCCCTTGGCCACCTCCACTCCCACCGCCTGCCTTCCGTCCCCCAGACTGATCCCAAATGGCTCCTTCCCAGGAGCCAGGACCAGCTGGGAACCCTCCACCTCCTGCCAGCATCATCGCTTCCTTTCCCCCTGCTCTGAGGTCACTGTCCCCTGGGGTCCTCCCACCATTCCCAGCTCCAAGGCTCCTGGGAATCATCCAGGCTTGGGGGATCTGCCCCAGCCCCCCAACTCTGCCCCCCTCAGCCTTGGCCTCAAACCCATCCCTGTCCCCACATCCCAACCAGAACCACCCAAGCTGGAACCCGGCACAATGAGCCCCCTGCCCACCCCCCCAGCAGGGGGATTGGGGGGTGGGGGGGTCCCCTGGGGTGCCCCCCAACTGTGTCACCGGGTGATGCCACGGGCAGGAGCTGAGGCCACGTGGCAGAGCCTTGGGTGAGTCTCCAGGATTCAGCAGGGTATTAATTAATGAGGCTTTAATGAATTAAGGAGCATTTGCCAGGGATGTGTTGGGAGGGGGGGAGCAGCCGAGTGGGTGGGGGCAGAGCCCTGGAGCCAGTGGAGCTTTGGCACCTTGGCTTCCCAAAGTCAAAGCCACGCTGGAGGTGATTGCAGGGATCTGGTCCTAATCACCCGGATAATCCAGCTCCCAGCCTGTGCTGCCAGGATCAGTGGGATTAAGGGGGGGGGAGGAAAATTCGGGGGGGTCCTGGTCCAGGGCTCCCCTCCCCTGATGCCCCCAAGGTGCTTCCCCCCCCCCCGCCCCTAGAGCCCCTCCTGGGAGTTGGGGGTCCTCATCCTGCAGGGTGATGGGGAGAGGGAGGCCGTGGAGGTTTGTGGGGTTTTTTAATTAATTAAGGGGGTGCTGGAGGGTGACAAACCAGATCCCTGCTGCTGTCACCCTGCAGGGTGCTGGCTGCACGGCGCTGGTGGTGGCCGTGGTGGCCAGGAAGCTGGAGCTGACCAAAGCTGAGAAACACGTCCACAACTTCATGATGGACACACAGCTGACCAAAAGGGTGAGTTGGGATGAGGAGGATGGGGGGAGGGAGGAAAATGTCCCTCAGAAAGTCCCCAGGTTGTCCAGGCAGCCCCAGGCAGTTGGGCTGGGAGGGAGCAGCTGAGTCCTGGGTTCAGTTCCAGGGGCTCTGGAAGTGCCAACAGCCCAGCTGGGACCTGCCAAGAGTGGCAGATGGATGTGGGAATGGAGAAAAACTTGGGAGACTTTTGGGTTTTTTGGTTTTTTTTTTTTTTTCTTTTACTTTGAGTGAAGCTTTGTGTGGGGGTGAGAAGCTCGGTGGTGGATTGGAGGAAGGTTTGGGTTGGAAAAGCCCTCTCAGATCATTCAGTCCAAGCCTTCCCCAAGGCCACCACTGCCCCATGGCCCTCAGCACCACAGCTCCAGGGCTCTGAAACCCCTCCAGGGATAGGGGCTCCACCTCTGGGAGGTCCTAAGAACCCTTTCCAGGGAGAAATTCTTCCCCTGTTCCAACCTAAACCTCCCCTGGAATTCCTCTTGTCCCTTCCCTTGTTCCTTGGGAGCAGAGCCCGACCCCCCCTGGCTCCAACCTCCTCTCAGGGCGTTGCAGAGAGCCACAAGGTCTCCCCTCAGCCTCCTCTGCTCCAGGATCAACACCCCCAGGGCCCTCAGCTGCTCCTCACAACTTCTCCAGACCTTTTCTCCAGCCCCTTTCCCAGCTCCATTCCCTTTTCTGGCCACGCTCCATCCCCTCAATGTCCTTCTGGTCCCAGAGCTGACCCCAGGAGTGGAGGTGCAGCCTCTCCATGATGTCCAAGGCCACCTCTCCCAGGATTTTGCAGGTGTTGAGGTTGACACCAAAGCAGGGCATGGCCGGGATGTTGAGCTCAAATTCCTGGTGGACCTGGTCCAGTCTGTCCCTAAGGGCTGTGGGGGTGACAAAGGGACAGCCACGGGATGAGGGGGAAGGGTTTCCAGCTGCAAGAGGGGAGATGGAGATAAAATCTGGAGGAGAAATTCTTTAGTGCAATCCCTGCCTTGCTCCTGCTGGCCACACCAGTGCTGCTCCCAGCCAGGATGCTGATGGCCACTTGGGCCACCTGGGCACAGACCTGAGCTCACGTTCAGCTGCCCTGGGTCCTTTCCCAGCAGGATCAGCGGTGGATCTGGGACCTGCTGCTCCTCTCGCAGCTGCCTGGATCCCCTCTCTCTCCACCCGAGGCGGGTCAGGTCCTTCTCCAGCACCAGCTCCAGGGTTGGTTTCTCCATGAAATCCCCGTGGTGCTGGGGCTGCTGACCCCAGGCAACTTTTCCCTCTGGCAGATCAAGAACGCGGCAGCCAACGTCCTGCGGGAGACGTGGCTGATCTACAAACACACCAAACTCCTGAAGAAAATCGACCACGCCAAAGTCAGGAAGCACCAGAGGAAGTTCCTCCAAGCCATTCACCAGTAAGGGGTTCAGGGAATCGTGGGTTTTGGGGTTTTTTTGGGGGGGGAGGGGGGGTTTGGGAGCCTGGGAGATGCATCCCCCTCGCTCTTCCCTTCTCCCCAGGTTGCGGAGCGTGAAGATGGAGCAGAGGAAGCTGAGTGACCAAGCCAACACTCTGGTTGACCTCTCCAAGGCAAGTCCTCCCAGGCAGCTCTTGGCTCGGGTCTTTCTCTTCACTTGGACACCCTCAACCAGACCTGGCTGACCCCGGAGTGCTCAGTCCCTCGGCAGATGTCAGCCGGGAGGGGGGGATCAGTCAGGAGGTTGGGGCTGGGGAGGGGTCACCCAGGGAAGGGCTTTGCTGCCCACACCCTGCCCACAGCCCCAGGGGGGCCCCGTGGCTGAGCAGCACAGGGCTGCCTGCCCCTTCCCCCCCTCTCTGGAGATGGGGTTCCTGGGGACACTGTGGTGGGGAGCTGGGGTGACAGTGGCTCTGCCAGCAGACATGGCACTGACCCCCCCCCCAGCCATGGCACTGACCCCTCCTGTTCATGGCACTGGCCCCCCCACCATGGCACCCCCACAGCCATGGCACTGACCCCTCCTGTTCATGGCACTGGCCCCCCCACCATGGCACCCCCACAGCCATGGCACTGACCCTTCTATGTCCCCTCTGTTCCTCCCCCCCCAACCATGGCACTGATCCCCCCCACCCATGACACTGAACTCCCATGACCCCACGGTCCCCCCACCCATGGCACTGACCCCCCCACCATGACACTGACACCCCAACCCATGGCACTGATCCCCCAATGTCCCCCCAGTCCCCCCCACAGCAATGGCACTGACCCCCCAGCTATGACACTGACCCCCCCACCATGACACTGACCCCCCGACCATGGCATCCTCCAGCCATGGCACTGACACCCCCCACCATGACAGTGACCCCCCCCTCTCCATGGCACTGATCCCCCCATGCCCCCCCACAGCCATGGCACTGACCCCCCTCTGTTCATGGCACTGACCCCCCCACCATGGCACCCCCCTAGGCCATGGCACTGATCCCCCCATGTCCTCCTGGTCCCCCCAAGCAATGGCACTGACCCCCCCCAGCCATGACACTGACCCCCCCCCCCCCAAGTCATGACACTGACCTCCCCCAACCCATGGCACTGATCCCCCCATGTCCCCCCCCTGCTCATGACACTGGCCCCCCCCAAGTCATGACACTGACCCCCCAGCCATGGCACTGGTTCCCCCATGTCCCCCCAGCCCCCCCCCAGCCATGACACTGAACTCCCATGACCCCACGGTCCCCCCCAGCCATGGCACTGACCCCCACATCATGACCCCCCCCTATGACACTGCCCCCCCCCCCCCATTACACTGACCCCCCCATGTCCCCCCAGTCGTCCCCCCCCCCCATGACACTGAACTCCCATGACCCCAGGGTCCCCCCCAGCCATGGCACTGACCCCCACATCATGACCCCCCCCCCCATGACACTGCCCCCCCCCCCCCTCCGTGACTTCCCCGTGTCACCTCTGTGTGTCTCTGTGTGTGTCCGTGTGTGTCCCCCCCCCTCCAGATGCAGAACGTGATGTACGACCTCATCACGGAGCTCAACGACCGCAGCGAGGACCTGGAGAAGCAGATCGGGAGTTTGGAATCCAAACTGGAGCAGCTCAGCGCCAGTTTCAGCTCCCTGCCCCTCCTCATGGCCGATCTGCTGCGCCAGCAGCACCAGCGCCTCCTCACCGCCGTCCTGGAGGCCCGGGGGGTCGGGGTGCCCGTGCCCACCCCCCAAACTCCTCTTTCCGAGAGCCCCATCGGGGTCAGCTCCACCTCTTTCCCCACCCCTTACACCAGCTCCAGCAGCTGCTAAAAACCGGCAGCCGCCCCCCCGGTGTGTGGCCCCCTCACCCCTCTCCCTCCCCTTCCCGCCCCTTCCCCGACTACTCCGGACAGGGGGAGCGTTTCCACGAGGTCTCCGCGGATTTTTCTTCTGGTCCTCAAGGAGCCTTCGGCCGGGATTTTCGCCGACGCCTTGGTGTGGGGCCGTTGTCCCCCGTTCAGGTGCCTCTTTACTCGTGGTGAAGGAAGGGGACGGACCGGCGACCCACGGCGGCGTCCGGTGCCGGAGGGGAAACCCACGCTCAATCTCAGGTCTTCACATTTGAAAACAAACCAACAAGTCCGAAGCACTGAAGCGATGGAGACACCAGAGGGAGAGTTTTCTTCCTCCCCTGCTCGGAGCTCGACGGGGGGCCCGGGAATTTCTCTGTGCCCCCCCCCCACCCCCTTCCCACCCCTCTCGCCGGCGCCGGGTGGGTGCCGAGGTGGTGGCTTCTTACCCACGCCCCTCACCGGGACCCACGGGCCTTTCCCTGGAATTGCTGGGCAGTGTCTGGCTGTCACTCGCCCAGGGAGGGTTCTTCAGAGCTGTGTTTTCTGCCCAGGCAGAAGAAGAAGAAGAAGAAAAAGAAGAAAAGGGACATTTCTCCTCGATGGACTTTAGTGTCACGCTCTGCCCGCAGACCTGGGCAAGCACCGGGGGATGTGGGGCTACCCAAACCCAGATGGTGATGGCCACCGAGGGGGCTGGCGGGCCAGCCCCAGGCACTGGGGGCACTTTGGGGGGGTCCCCAGTTGCTCCCATCGCCGTACATCCGCGAGCCACCCCATAACTCCCCCCTCCTCCCCATCCCCCCTCAGCGTTTTGGGAACCCACTGGGGCGGCCCTGGAACTGTTCCCATGGGCTCCGACCACCTCCACTGGCCCTGGGACTGGGGGCTCCCCTGGTGTTGAGCCAAGGGGACTCTGGCAAGTGAGGTGGTGGTGGGGACAGGGACTTCATCTGTTTAAAACAGTCCGTTGCCTTCGTGCTGCTTCTGCTGGGTTTGGTGGGGACCAGCAGCACCGCCCGGCACCGGCCCGGCAAGGGAAGCGCAGCCCCTCCTGCTTTATTTTCTTTTTTTTTTTTAAAAAAAAAAAAAAAAGGTGACTTTGGGCATCACCTGGCGACTTCTGGAATCAGCCATTTCCCCTTCTGCTTCCTCCTTGCCCCCCCCCCCACCCCAGTTCTGCCCTGGGGTGTGCTCTGTGCCTGCTCTGCCAGGCTGCAGTTCCAGGGTTTGCTGCTTTCCACGAAAACTCAGCAGAGGCTTTTTTCTTTCTTTTTTTTTTTTTTTTTAAACAGATGAAGTAACCGTGTAATTACTCCACGCTATTAATTCCACCTCACCCAGCAGTGTCAGTAATCGTCCTCAAAAGTCACTGTGTTACTCCAGGTATACTCAGCCTGTAATCCCCTTTGTAAACTCTTTCCCTTCCATCCATAATGCTGGAAGGTTCCAAGAAGCTCCTGCCCACCTCTGGAAGCAGGTTTCCAGCCTGGCAAGGGAGAAAATGTTGCAAATTTGTAGAATGAGGCTGACATTCAGCATCTCCACTGGCATGCGGGCAGCCAGGGGAGTAAAAAAAGGGTTCCTGACCTTGAGCAGGAGCAAAGAGCAACGTGGAGCAAGGTGTGAGGAGAGGAGGTGGAGCCCAGGGCCTGGAGAGCTGGAGGCTGGATTGATGCTCGAGGATGGATCAATGATGGTCAAGGACTGATTGTGCCAAATGGGAAGCTCCATCTGGATCAAGGCTGGGAAATCCAAGGGAGTGAGATGAGAAGGGAGGGAAGCACCAGCGAGGAGAGCTTCAGGATTGCAACAGGGACAGGAGAGCCTGGAGGGGGAGCAGAGCCAAGATTCCACCAAGATTCCACCAAGATCTCACCAGGATTCCACCAGGATTCCACCTGGATTCCACCAGGATTCCACCTGGATTCCACCAGGATTCCACCAGGATTCTACCTGGATTCCACCAGGATTCCACCAGGAGCTGGCGTGATCACTGCACCCCACACCCAGCACCTGACAGGCTCCATCCCCCCCCCTCCCAGCACAACCTGCACCCCAAACCAGGTCTGGGGCTGCACCCTTCCCTCTGCACCTTGCACCCTGTGTCCTGCCCACCCTGAACCTCCATCCCACCCCCTGCCCCCCAGTCCCACCCCCATCCCTCACCCAGCCTTTGGAAACACCTGAAAACATCATTTTGGAGCCTGCAGCCTCAAAAGCCCCTGGCAGAAGAGAAGAGCTGGGCCCAGCCCCTGGGTCAAAGGAAGAACCAGAACCACAGTCCAGTCATCAATCAGCCCAGAGTGATGCCAAATCCCAGAGCCAGGAAAAATCCCCTGGGAAGCCCAACCCTGAGCCCCCCAGCACCCCCAGCCAGGCTCATTGTGGCCTCAGGGCTGGTTTTGGGGTGGGTTTTTTTTTTTTTTTTTTTTTTTGGTTGGGTTTTTCTTTTTTTTTCTTTGGCTCCAGCAACCTCCTCCCTGCTCAGCCTGTGAGGAATCATCCCCAAAAAAACCTCCAGCCAAACCACCACCTCCTCTCTGCAAGCTCACAGACGTTTTCTGTCCGGCCTCGAGGAGCTTCACCCTGGGTTTGCATCTTGCCTCCATCCTGCTCGCTTCTTTTTTTAACTCTAGGGGGAAAGCATAATAGTTTTATTTTAACTATGAAATATATTGCTATATTATAAAGGTTATTGTAACTTCCCATGATGGTTTTGTACCCAAACCTGGTTGGCAGGGATGCCAGCTCGCTCCCAAAAATGTCTGTTTCTGTGTATAGCCGGGGGAGGGGGGGGGACAGGGGGATCCCACGCTCCTTATCCTGCCCCCCCCGGCACCCCTGCCCCTTCCCTGCCTTTAGCAGAGCCCAAATTTTTCCAGCCTGATGGCACCGGAGCTTTGCTTCACCCTGGGGAAAGATCTAAAGATCTCTTCCCACCCCCAACCTTGCCTTTTTCTCCAGCGGTTTCTGGAAAGCCATTTGCCCCCCCCAAGCCCGGTCCTCTCAGCGGTGCAAGAGCCAAAATTCCCCTTTTTCTCCCCAGGCTGAAGCTTTGCCTGAAAGGAAAGGTGCGGGGAACGCTGAGCCGGGCTCGGGGCTCGGGCAGGAGCCGGGCGGGCTTGGAACGAGGGGATCCCTTGGGCATAGGAAGTGTGAGGGTGAAAACATCATCCCGCCCTCCCACTTTCCCTCCCTCCCTCCCTCTGTCCCTCCCTCCCTCCCCAGAAAAGCTGGGCCGGGCCAGAACTTTGGGTTCTGTGCTCGACCTGGGGACCCACGGGCAGGCAGGGATGCAGGGATGCAGGGATGCAGGGATGCAGGGATGCAGGGATGCAGGATGCAGGGATGCAGACAGGGCTGGTCCTGCCCCTTTGGGCTCCCCCCAAGCATTGTGAGGGTTTTGTTTGAAGGCAGAGAGAAGAAGGTTGCTTTTTCTTCTCAGGTGAACACCTAATGCCTGGGATGGGGTGAGGGAAGCCTGGGCCAGGTGACCCTCACTGCCCTGAGTGAATTATTCCCCAGGGAACTCCGGGATGTGGCTGGTTCAGGCTTCACACCCTGCCCTGGGAGCTGGGGGTTTTTTACTGCTTTCAGCCTCAGGCTGCTCTGGAGGGAGGAAAGAGCCCTGGGAGAGGTGATGAGGCTGCAGGGATTGAGGGAATCATGGAATCATCCAACCCTTTGCCTTGGAAAAGACCCTTCAGACCAACTGTTAACTCAGCACTGCCAAAGCCACCACGAAACCCCAGCACCGTGTCCTCCTCCAGCCTCAGATCCTCTCTTCCCAACTTCCAGCCTTGGAGCTGCCCTGATCCCCAGAGCATCAAGATTTATGGACAAACAAGTCATAAAAAAAAAAAAAAATGGTCCTTCAAACTCTCCTTCCCGGCCAAGCTTCCTGCCTGGAGCACGACCACATCCAGGGATCAGCAGCACCCAAGGGACCAATTCCTGCTGGTTTTGTCCAGGGAAAGCCTAAAAGCTGCTACCCCATCCCTGCCCCATCCCAATTCCTGCTCTTGGCACCGTTTGTGCTGTCACCCCCAGCCCAGTCCCACCAGTCCTAGCAGCAACTGGGAGCTCCAGTGGCTCCTTCTGGGTCCCTAAACCCAAACCCCCAAACAGGAACCAGCTGGCAGCTGCCTGGGCCTGATCCTTCCCCCCCCCCCCCCATTTTAACCCCTTTGGGGTGTGGGATCAGCTGGGGGATTTCTGGATTGGCTCCCCCAGAGGATGGAGCTGAGCCCCTCCTGCTGCCAGCTGGGTCTGGGGGTGTCTGGGGGGTTTTTAGGGTGCTTGGAACCCCACATTGGGCTTCTCCTGCCCAGCACCTCCCAGCTCCAAGCCCTGTGTGGTGGTCACTGGGTTTTGCTGGAATTTGGGAAGGGGAAGAGGTTGCAGCTGGGCTTGGTGCTGGTCCCAGCTCCTCCTTGCTTGGCTCTCAGCTCCCTCCCCAAAAAAGCACCCCAGAGAGCTTGGGGTGATGGAGTGAGGCTTTTGCTAAGGAAAGGAAAAAGCTGCTCCCTGGGATTAATTATTTTTCCCTGTGGGATGAGCCCCCCCGGGAGCTCTGTGGTGCTCTGGGCACTGTGGGACACGTGTCCAGCTCTGCTGCTCCTTCTGCCCAAAGTGTTCTTCCCCTCTCTGAGCTCTCAGCCCCACAAATCTCCCGTGTCCCTGTGGTCAGGATCCGAGCCCAGGGCCACAGCATCTCCCTTTGAGCTGGTGGTGCCTCAGCCAGGGGGGGGGGGGAAAGGGAGTGGGGACTCTCCCTGTCCCCAAAACCTGCCATAATCCCGAGCTGTACCCAGAAACAGGCATGTTTGAAACTATGGCTTTAACCTGTTCACTGTAAAAAGTGCCTTGGACTTTAATCTGAAAAAGGTCAGTATCTATAAATATTTACCTGTGCGGGGTGTGTAGTTACACACACAAAAAATATATGATATATACCTACACCTCACACTGCTTCCGACCCCTCTGTTCCGATGCCTTTGGGATATTCCCACTGGGAATGCTCCAGAGCTGCCAGGCTGGACCTGCTGAGGGCTTTGTCCAACCCCTTGCTGCTTCCTTGGGAGAAAATATTCCAGCCACCTGCTCCCAGAGGAGCTTTTTGGGAAGGGAGTGGGGATTCCTCTGGAGGAGGAGGAGGAGGAGGGCAGCTGGGAGGGTGAGGATTTCCCTCTCAAAGGGAAAATTCTGCCCAAGTCTCCGAGGGAAAACTCTGCCCAAGTCTCAGAGCTGCTCTGCTGATGTCCCTCAGCTCCAAAGAAACCCAAATAACTCCTGGCTGGGGTGCAGAGGGATGAGAACACCTTTCCCAGAGGGAATTTGCTGACGGAGAGCTGGGGAAGCTTTCCCACCGAGTGCCACTCGACCCCCCCACTCCCCCCCCTATGATTTTTGCTCAGGACGTGGCAAAGCTGCTCCCCTGCTCACTCAGCCAGGAAATGAGCCCAAAACCAGCACCCTGAGGGATCAGGTACCCCCAAAATCCAGCACTACACCAGGACAGGGGGGTTCCAACAGGCACAGCCCCCCCTGGGCAGCCCGGTGTTGGGAGGGAAGGAGGGAGGGGGTAGGGATGAAGGGGCTGCCGTGTAGTTAAATCGTGATGAATTGATAAAATTGGGCTTTTAATTTTCAAGCTAATACCTGGAAATCCTCAAAAATACCTCTGGCAGCCTAGGGGGCTCTTTGATAGGTGATTAAAACCCTTCAAGCTCTGTTCTGGGTATTATTGGCTTAGTGCAGCAGAGCCCCAGGCCTGGATGGCAGCTGAGCTCCCGGTGCTGCCCAGGGAAAAGAGGGAAAAATTTGTTTAATCTTTGCATGCAGCATGAAATCTGGTTTTTATTAATGCCTTGGGATTAGGGCTTCAGCAAAAAGAAAGAGAATCACAGCCCTAAGGTGGCCTCCCTGCCACTCTTTGCCCTTCAGGGAGGAGGAGGAGGATGGGGGTGTGAGGGGCTGGGAATTTTCTGGGTGTGTGAGGATGGGAGGGGAGGTGGATTTTGGAGGGAAAAAAAAAGGAAAAAAAACCCAAAACAAACCCTATTGTTTTGTTCAAGGTTCCTTAGAGATTTTTAGAAGCAGTGGAGGGGGGGGGTGGTTCCACCAGGGTGGGGAAAACCCCAAAGAAATGGCCCCATGAGGAAAAGGATCCACAAGGAAGTGGCTCCTGAGGTTTGGATGGAATGAGTGGGACATGGAAGGCAGCTTGAAGGGATGGGGAAGGGCAGGCAGGGAGCAGGGATTTGGGATTAGGCTCCCAAAATGTGTTTGCAGGCAGGAAAATGGTTCCAGCACCAAGCTCTGGCTTCCACGTGTTGGCGTTTCCCCAACTCCTCTCCCTGTGGAGCAGCTTTTGATCCCAAGGGAAAGAGGTGGGATTCCAGCTGAGTAATCCAGAACTCTGAGTCCAGGCAGCAAAACCTCCTGGAAACACCCTCACTGCAGCAATAAAATCAGCTGGGAAGAAGGGGGAGGGTGGGGGGGAAGGGAGGGGGGGGGACCTGTCTTGCAGCTTTTTCCATCTGGGGATTCCAGGCCTTAATTCCTGTTAATTCTCAGTGGTGTGAGGGCAATTCCCACTTTCCCAGAGGTCTGGATACCACCAGCCAAAGAGTTGAGGAAACCAAACCTGCTCCTCAACCTTCCAGAGCTTGGCTGCTCCGTTTCCTGCTCCAGGAGCAGGATTGAGCCATGGGAAGGTGACACTTTGGCACCGTCCCCCCCCTGCCCAGCAGTGCCCGGGAGGTCTGGGAAGGGTGGATTTGAGCTCCTGAGCTTCCTGCTCAGACCCCAACAGCTTCCTCTTCCCTCCCTGCCATTCCCTGGAGTATTCCCTGGAGGATGCAGCTGCAGGAGAGGCCAGGCTGGTGGTGCTGGGGGTTATTGGGATGGGAGAAGCCTCCTTCCTTCACCAGCCCCTGCCAGGTTGGTGCTCACGCAGTAAAAAGGGCTTGGTTTTGGTTTTTTTTTTTTTTTTTCAAGAGGGATCAGCTGTCAAATGTCACAGTAAATGAGATTTTTTTTTCTTTTTTTTTTCTGCCTAAAAGTGTATTTCTGGGTTTTCAGAAAAGCAGCCACTGGGCTGGAGCACCAACGAGCTGGCTGGCTCTGGGGGTTTCACTGCAAAACCTCCAGACAAGTTCTCACCTCATCTCGGGGATAATTTGAGAGAAACAGAGGTGGAGGAGCTGGGGTTCTCTCCTGGCTCTGCTGAGGAGAAGCTGGGGGGTGGCTGAGGAGCCCCCATCACCTGCACCAGGGAGGACCAGAAGGAAAGGTGACATTTCACAGAATGATTTGGGAAGTGACCTCAGAGCTCACCCCCAGGTTCCTCCAAACCCCATCCAAACCCCCAACAATTCCAGGGATGGGGCAGCCACAGCTTCTGGGGGCAACCTGGGGCTCAGCACCCTCCCCCCAAAGAATTTCTCCCCAATTTCTCCTCTCCATCTCCCCTCTTCCAGTTCAAAGCCATTCCCACTCATCCCATCCCTCCATTCCCTTCTCCAAAGTCCCTCCCCAGCTTTCCTGGATCCCTTCAGGCACTGGGAGGTGCTCTGAGGTCTCCCCAGAACCTTCTCCTTCTCCTTCTCCTTCTCCTTCTCCTTCTCCTTCTCCTTCTCCTTCTCCTTCTCCTTCTCCTTCTCCTTCTCTTTTTTCCTTTTCCTCCTCCTTCTCTTTTTCCTTTTCCTTCTCCTTCTCTTTTTTCCTTTTCCTTCTCCTTCTCTTTTTCCTTTTCCTTTTCCTTCTCTTTTTCCTTTTCCTTTTCCTTCTCCTTCTCTTTTTCCTTTTCCTTCTCCTTTTCCTTTTCCTTCTCCCTTTTTCCTTTTCCTTCCCTTTTTCCTTCTCCTTCTCCTTCTCCTTCTCTCCTCCACCCTGAACACCCCCAACTCTCACCCCCTGGCTCCAGAGCTGTTCCAAACCCTCCCAGCAACTTTGAGAACCCAGAAATTTCCCAGAATTTTATCTGGGTACTGCAGGGGGGGACTTTTGATGTGCTTGGCCAAGTCACCCCCTAACCCAGAGCAGCCAAGGCAGACAGACCCTGGCTACAACCCCATGCAAGCCCTGGATTTCCTTTGGTTTCCCTGGATTTCCTTTGGTTTCCCTGGATTTCTTTTGGTTTCCCTGGATTTCCTTTGGTTTCCCTGGATTTCCTCTGGAAAGGCAGGAGGCAAAAAGTGGAGAAGGAACTTCAAGGAACCCCCCAGCCTTCCCTGCAGCTCCTCCTTCCACCATGCAGGGCCAGAAAGGGCCCTTCTTGCTCCAACGTTGGCACCAAACGTTGGCTGAGAGCAACAGGTTTTGTATTAATTAAAGAGGGATCAATTAGGCTGCAAGATACTCAGCCACCTGGTGCTTCTGACTATTTTTTCCTCCTCCTTCTCTTTTTCCTTAATGTGCTGCTGCTGCCTCCAGGGAAGTCATGAAAGAAGCAAGACACGTTCCAGTTCCTTGCTTTCTTTTAGATGAAAAAAAAAAAAAAAGAAAAAAAAATGCTGTTTGTGAGGAAATCTCTGCAGGCCCAGCAATTAAAGTGCTGTCCATGGCCCTGAGATCTGCAACCAGCATCTCCAGTGCCATCCATCACTCCCTCTGGCAGCACGTGGCTCTGGCAGTCAGTTTGTGCTGCCTGGGAAAAGAAAAAAAAAAATGAGGGGAAAAAAATGAGGGGAAAAAAATGAGGGGGAAAAAATGAGGGGAAAAAATGAGGGGGAAAAAATGAGGGGGAAAAAATGAGGGGGGAAAAATGAGGGGAAAAAAAAGAGGGGAAAAAAAGAGGGGGAAAAAAGAGGGGGAAAAAAAGAGGGGAAAAAAAGGGGAAAAAAGAGGGGAAAAAAGAGGGGAAAAAAAAGAGGGGAAAAAAAAGAGGGGGAAAAATGAGGGGAAAAAATGAGGGGAAAAAATGAGGGGAAAAAAAGAGGGGAAAAAATGAGGGGAAAAAAATGAGGGGAAAAAATGAGGGGAAAAAATGAGGGGAAAAAATGAGGGGAAAAAATGAGGGGAAAAATGAGGGGAAAAAATGAGGGGAAAAAAATGAGGGGAAAAAAATGAGAAAAAATGAGGAAAAAAATGAGGGAAAAATGAGGAAAAAAAATGAGGAAAAAAAATGAGGGGAAAAAATGAGAGGAAAAAATGAGAGGAAAAAAAATGAGGAAAAAAAAAATGAGGGGAGAAAAAAAAATCTGCAGCGACTCAAGAAAATAAAAAGAGCTGAGGAGCTGCAGAGGGATCCTGGGGGAGGAACAAAGGAGCCCCCCATGCCAGGAAGGGGTTTGGAGGTCTGAGTGCCCTGCAAAATGGTTCATTAAAGCAGAGAAATGCAGAGGGGGGACCTTGAGGAAAAGCTGGGGGAGCCCCAGAGCACGAGAAGGGGGCAGTGGGATGGTGACAAGTGGCAGGGGACAGCTCTGAGCCTTTCCTCTCCCTGTGGGTGTTTTGCCCCCTGCAGCTCTGCCCCGGGGAGGGATTGTGAAATGTTTTCCATTTCCCTGAGCACACGAGAAAAGCCTCTGGCAGATAAATCAGGTTTAATGTTAAATATGAAAGGGAAAGGCAAAGGGGAAGCTGGGCCTGGGTGGTGCTGTAAAGGTCAGAGAAAAGTATTAATGCCAGAGCAGCTGCCAGGTATTAGGAAGCTCCTAATTCCTTGAATTTTGGCACTGAGGATTCATTAATTTCACTGCTGGGAACTGCTCTACCTCAGAGCAGTGACAGCCACCCCTATTTTTTCCTGGCCCCCCTCCAAAACCAAGTTCTGAGAGGTCCTGGGTGGCTCCCCATCTGACACCCCACGGTGATGCTTTGGCCACCACCCAAGGGCTGAAGCCACACAGAGGAGAAACAGTGGTGGTTGGAGCCTGGTGGCACCAAGCTGGAGGCCACCACGGGGGAGATCTTGCCAAGCAGGGGGTTGTAAATCCACCCTGGGTACAGCTGGTAGCATCCCAGAGCTAGAGGTGAAGGCTGAGCTCAGGATGATGATGATAATAATAATTATTATTAATAATAAAATAAAAAATAAAATAATCGCTTAGTAATTGATATTGCTATTCATATTATTATGTGATTATTATTCTAAATCATTATTATTATTATTATTATTATTATTATTATTGTTATTGTTATGTCATTATTATTATGCCCTGGCACACAGGGGGCTGCCCCACAACCCTCCTCCTCCTCCTGCCTCTTTCCAAGGGTACCTTGTTTGTAAGAGCAGGGAGAAAACCTTCAAAGAAAAGGAAGAAAAATGTTGGGAGAGAAGGAAGAAAAAGCTTGGGGGAGAAGGAACAGAAACCTTGGGAGAGAAGGAACAAAAACCTTGGGAGAGAAGGAAGAAAAATCCTGGGAGAGAAGGAAGAAAAAGCTTGGGAGAGAAGGAAGAAAAAGCTTGGGAGAGAAGGAAGAAAAATCCTGGGAGAGAAAGAAGAAAAAGCTTGGGAGAGAAGGAAGAAAAAGCTTGGGAGAGAAGGAAGAAAAACCTTGGGAGAGAAGGAAGAAAAAGCTTGGGAGAGAAGGAAGAAAAATCCTGGGAGAGAAGGAAGAAAAAGCTTGGGAGAGAAGGAAGAAAAATCCTGGGAGAGAAGGAAGAAAAACCTCGGGGGAGAAGGAAGAAAAATCCTGGGAGAGAAGGAAGAAAAAGCTCGGGAGAGAAGGAACAAAAACCTTGGGAGAGAAGGAAGAAAAACCCTTCCCACCGCCGCAGCTGCCGTGGGAGTCAGGGAGCCGGCGCCTGCCGCAGCTGTGCCATCCCCACCTGCCTCCCCCTGCCCGGCTCCCAGCCAAGGAACCAGAGGGTGGGAATGAAGCTGGAAGATGCCAAGGGCCCAGCGGGATGAGCATCTCCCAGATGGAAGTGCCAAGAGCTTGGCAGGGTCCCCCCCTTCCCCTCTGCTCCGGGATGAGTAAGCGCTGCCGACATCTCGGGAGCGCGGACGCCGCAGCTGCCGGGGCCGTCTCGGAGCTCAGGTTGGGTTCTTGGCTCAGGTTCAGCCCTTCTGTGAGAAAAAATAAAATAAAATTAAATAAAATAAACCCACTTGTTGTGCAGCAGCACCCTACTGAGGTGCTGAGCCCCTCAGGATGGGGCTGGGGTGGAAGCTCCCACGTGTTGCCCGCCCCGGGCTTGGTGAGCAAAAAAAAAAAAAATAAATTTTATTTCAATTAAGGAGGTTTTGTTTTATTTTCTTTTTTCCTCCCCCTCTCTCTTTGAAGGTGCTGGAATTTGGGGGATTCTCCACCCTGTTCCCTCCCAGCTGGGCATCCACCAGCAGATGCAAGGCAAAAAAAAAAATAAAAAATAAATAAAATTTGGGAGGAGGTGGGAATTGAAGCTGCCCAATTTCCCCGAGGAGGCCAAAACCTCCCTGAAGCTTTTTCCTCGGGAGCAGAAAAGCTGAATTTGTCCCTGGGTGGGGGGGAGCAGCACCCAGCAGGGCTCTAAACACCCCCCAGGAATTAAAAACTGCACGGGGCTGGGTGAGGAGAGTAACAAAATGTCCCCGTTTGTGATCAAACCCTCGGTTTTTAGCTCGCTTATGGAACAGAGAAAATAAAAAAAATAAAAGAAAAAAAAAAGGGGGGGTGAGGGGAGGTGGGGGGGGGGAAAGAAGAGATATTTTTGACTGTTTAATAAAGCAGCTGAAAATGAAACTCGGTGGAACAATAGCCCCGGCTCAGGCCTGGTGGTGAAGGGAAAGTCAGGCGGGGGAGCTGTGCTACAATTTATTTCCTCTCTTTTTTTTTTTTTTTTTTCATCCAAAGGGAGGAAAAAAAGGAGGGGGGGGGAAGGAGAAAAAAAAAAAAAACCAAAGCGGACACCTGAGGCGTCTCCAGCTGAGGAGAAATGCTGCCACCGCGTGGGGATGGAGGGGTTGGGGGGTTGGGATGAGCCCCGTTATCCCGGGATGCTGGGGGGAAGCAGCCCCGCACTCATCATCCTTCCCCCTCCACCCCCCAAAAAAAAAATAATTAAAACCCTGAGGAATAACCTGGAGCTCAGCTGCTCCCCAAGCTCCTCGGTTCTGGCACGAAAATCCCAGGATTTTGGGGGCTGCAACATCAGGAAGGGTCTGGAGCTTCTGCTGGGGTTGGGTGAACAACGAGCTCCGGGTTGGTTCCTATGGAAACGGATTGGGAGTTTGCCCGGATTTTCCAAGGAGAAGGGAGGATGAATTGGCATCGATTTAAGTGGTTTTTAAGGTTTTTTTTTTTTTGTCCCATTTCGGGGGGTTTGCAACCCAAGAATCTGTTGCTGCAGGGATGGTTGGGGTGAGGGGGGGGTTGGAAGCTTCCCGGGGTTGTCTGAGCAGCAGCTGAGATGAATCAGGCTGAGCTGGAGCAATTAAAAGGGAAAAAAAAAATTAAAAAGAAGGAAAAAAAAAAGCAAAGAACAGCCTGAGGAATTGATCATCCTGTGCTCCGCGTGCTGCAGAGTCATTCCAGAGGGTGGGAAGTGCTGGGAGGTGGGGAATGCCTGACCCTGGGAGCTGGAAGGGAAGGGGGGGGGTGTTGGGGGTGTTTGTGCACCCAAATTTTTCCAGGAAAAGGAGAGGTGAGAGGTTCAGTTGGTGGCAAGGGATGTTTTTAGAAAATGAGTCTTCCCATTACAGAAAAAAAAAAAAAAAAAATTAAAAAAATTAAATTAAATTAAATTAAAAAAATAAAAAAACAAAAAATATTGCTCAAAGGGCCCCAAAAGTCCGAACGCTCGAGACTGCCAAACACTTGCAAAGAGCAAAAATCAGCTGGAAAAAAACACCAAAAAAAAAAAAAAAAATTATAAAAAACAACCCCAAAAGCTGAGTAACCCTCACGTTGGCTTCCAACTGATGCCAGTAGGAGCCAAACTGGGTGATACTGGGACTTGTGGTGACTCCAGGCTCTGGAATGGCTTCACCCAGCCCCAGGGAAGGGTCCCTGTCCCCAGGCAGATGCAGCCATGGGCAGGGTTGGGGACCAGGCTTCTGTCCTTGGGAGTTTTTGCTCCTTCCTGGACAAGAGTAGGATGATTTTCCCCCAAAAAATGCATCCAGAGCCTCTCTGCCCATCCCATCCCTCCTGGCTTCCTGGCATCCTCTGTTCTCTGCCAGGAGAATTCACTTTTCCTGAGTTTTTCCCAGGAAAAGGAGGATCCACCAGGATCAGGGGGGACCAGGGGTTTGGGATCACAGAATTCCAGATTGGTTTGGATTGGACACTTCCCACCAGCCCAGGGTGCTCCAAACTCCATCCAAACTTCCACGACTGCCAGGGATGGGGCAGCCACAGCTTCTGGGGACAACTTTTACTCCCTGGAAAGGGTTGGAAAGGTGGAGGGAATCCTCATCATCCCTGGAAGGGTTTCCAAGCCCTGGAGCTGTGGTGGCCTGGGCAGTGCTGGGGGAAGGGTTGGGTTTGGATGAGCTTAAAAGATTTTTCCCAACCCAAAGGGTTCTGGTGAAGCTGTGTGGGTTTATAAATCTGCTCCATGATCTTACCAGGCACTGAGTCTTCTTCTTTTAATTTTTTTCTCCCTTCTTTTTTTAAAAACATGGGCTCTGTCTCCCCTTTTTCCACTCGCTGGACTGCCACAGCTTTTCCAGGATCCTGGAGAATGCCTCAGCTTCACCCACCACTTCCCTCAGGACCTGCAGATGGATCCCCTCAGGTCCCCCGGATTCCAGGTGGGAGCAGGATGCTTCCCTTTTCCCGAAATTTGGGAAGGAGCAGGGGGGAGGTGACTCTGCCCTCGACTGCAGCTCCAGCATTAAAAAAAATATAAAATAGGGGGGAGAGGAGTCTCACAGGATTCCGGGGAGCTTGTGGTGGAAAGATGGGGATCTACTTGGGGTTCAGGGACCCGGAGGGGTGGGGGGAGCCCCACAACAGAGCCCCCCCCCCCTTTATGGAGGGCCTGTAGGGAATGGGGGTGAGGAGGGAGATGGGGAACCCATGGAGGGAGGTGGAACCCCACAGGCAAGGGTTGGGTGGAGTAAAGGGGGATCCCTGAAGCAGAAATCCCCACACAGGTACAGACACAGCCTGAGGGAAGGGGGGGGGCCCGCTCCACCAGGCGATGCCCCCAAATCCCGTCGGGAGCGGCCGCTGCCTCCCCCCAAGCTGCGTGGGGGGAAAAGTTTTGTGCGGTCCCTTCCCCACCGGAGCCCCACGGAGGCTGCGGGGAGCCAGAGGAGCCGGGCTCGGCCGGGCCTTTCCCTGCGGAAACATGGCCGCCCCCCTCACGGAAAATGGCGGCCGCGCCGCTCCCTGCGCGCCCCGGAAGCCGCCGCGCTTGCGTCATCACCCTGCGCCGGCCGCGGCTCCACCGGCGGCACGGAGGGGGTAAGGGGGTACCGGGAGGGGGGGGAGGGGCAGTCCCGGGGCTTCACCCCTCAAACCCGGGCCCGGAGGAGCCTCCTGTGCGGAACGGGGTCACCCCCATCCCCTCCCCCGGGTGTCCGGCGGCTGCTGCCGGGCCTGGGGACAGCGGGGCCGCCGGGAGGTGGAGGCCGGGAAGCGGCGTCGGTAGCCCCGGGAGGGAGTTGGGGAACGGGGGTGATCCCGTCCGGCAGCTGCGGGGCCTTGCGGAGGTCGGGAGCGGTGGATCCGCGGTTGGAGGCACCCGTGGAATAAAGCGGTGGCCGTGGGGGAGTGGCCTCCGTGGTCCCTCCCGTCCCGGACCTTACCGGGACCTTACCGGGGACTGGACCGGGCCGGGCCGGGGTGGTTCTGCTGGGGGAAGCGATGGGATTGGGGGATAGAGGGGGGGGGAATGAGGGGCAGCCGCTCCCGCTGCCTCTCGTCCGAACCAGAGAGCGGCCCAGCGGGATCCCGGGGCTGAGGGCAAGGACCGGGAGAACCGGGAGCTCCATTCCGGTTTTTTTTTTTTTAATTTTTTTTTTTTTTTCCCGGCTGATGCCCCCATCCCGCTGGGAACGAGCCGCTTCCCTTCCTCTGGCAGCCCCGGGATCAGGTCCCAGGGCGGAGCCGGAGGCGGCTGCGAGTTGGGGAATCGAAACCGAAAGAGGGTTCGGAGCCATTTTACCGGATACCGGTACCGCCCCCCCCCCCCCTCCCCAGCTCCCCGCAACCCCCGGGAGATGCTCGGCGGCTCGGGGTTGGTTTTCTCCCCCAAAAAACGGGGAATTTGGCATAGGTTGAGGTAAGGACAGGTTTATCCCAGCTCCTTTTCCTGCCTCTGGCTCAAGGAGTTGGGGGGGGGGGGGAGGGAGGGAAACTTTTTCCTCCCTTTTTTCCCCCAGGAATTTTTTGGGCAGGGGGAAACCCCCTCTCTGGGCTGAGAACCACGCGTGGAACCCGGCTGAGTTTGGGGGGGGTGAAATAAATGTGTGTGTGGGGTGTTAGTTGGAGGCTGTTGTTGAACAAAAGGGAGATTTAAATCGTCCTTGAGGTGGCTTCGGGGAGATTTGTGGCAGAAAATGAGGCTTTTTGGTAAAAAAAAAGGGATTTTATGAGGTTGCCAGGAGGGAGGTTGGGACAGGGATGTGAGAGAAGGTCTCACTTGTTTTTCCCCACTCGTTTTCCCAACCAGCTGTTGGCAGAAAGCTGGAACAAGCCCTGTGCTGGGTTCTTTATTTTTTAAAAAAACCCATTAAAAGCTTAAAACTTCCATCCCAGCCCCTATGGGATGTCTCCCAGACAAGTGAAATTTGGGTTATGGGCCCAAAAACCCTCTTTGTGCTCTTGCCAGCTGGGTGCTGAGCCAATTTCTCCACGTGTTGTCTCTCTTTTACTTCTCTTGGGATTTGATGCTTTACCTCTGGCTCATCATGAAGTTAAAAAAGGACCTTTAGGGGCTCAAAGTCCTTCAGCCTTGAGCCTGGAAAAACTTTTGTAGCTCCCTTGAGCTGCTTCACCCTCCCCCCCAACCCATCCTGGGCTCCTTTGCACCCCTGTTTTTCTTAATTCTGAAAAAACTGCAAATTCTCCCGGGTCTGAGGTTTTTCCTCAGGGCAGAGAAAGGGAATTTTTTGTGTGTTTTGGGATCAGAGAGAGAGAGGGGGGGGGAAAAAAAGGAGCAGCCCCTGTCACTCCGGAGCAGGAGTTGGGTTTAAATCGAAGTGGATTCTCCTGACTGCTGGGTCGGGTGCTTTTTTTTTTTTTTTTTTTGGTGTTTTTTTTTTGTTTGTTTGTTTTTTGTGGTTTTTTTGGGGGGTTTTTTTTGGTTTTTTTTTTTGGTTTTTTTTTTGGGGTTTTTTTTTTTTTTTTTTGGTTTTTTTTTGGTTTCTTTCCAGGAATTAACTCAGCCTTCACCCCCGAGGTGCAAAATTCCTCAGCAACCCCTTCCAGCTTGGAATTCCTGGCACCTTCCAAGCCGTGGAGGGGGAAGGGGGGGGTCTCAATCGTGGTTCTTCCCTTTTTTCCAGGCACCAGCTCCGGATTGGAGAGCCCCAAACCAACTCCTCCTCCCCTCCTGCTCTCCCCACCCCCCCGATTCCCCCCGCTTGCCCCGGAGGGCGCTATGAGCAGAGGGATCCGGAGGGGAAGAGGCTCGGATCCGACCCGCTCCGGACGGAACCGCCCCGTGGCCACTCGAGGTTTTTTTCACCCCTCGCAAGGAAGTAATCAGGAAAGTTTTTTACACCAGCAACTGGGATCCCAGTGGGATTCTCCTTTGCCCCAAGGACCCTCCTCCAGCTGCCCAGCAGTGGGATGGCAGCAGGGCAGCAGAGCAGGGGGGCATAGGTTCTCCTCCTGCCAGAACCAGAACCCCTGGGGGAAAAACCCACTGCCAGGGTATTGCCCACCTCGGTACCATCCTCCAGAAGATTGGGAAAGAGGTTCTGACCCCATCGGGTTGAATTTCCAGAGGTTGTTTCTCGCTGGGCAAGAGCAGGAGGAGGAAATCCTGAGGATTTTCAGGCAGTTGGGGGAAGGGAACTCGTGCACGGTTCATGATCTTGTCCGGAAGCTTCGAACCCGCAAGAAGGAGGTCAACAGGGTTCTGTACAAGCTCTGCCAAGAGGGCAAGCTGCAAAAAAGTGGGGGGACCCCACCCCTGTGGATGATCGCCAGCCCCAGAGGGAGAGAGAGGAGCCCCAGTGAGGGGGAGAGGAGCTGGGGGGGCTCAGAAGACTCCGACCCCACCATGGCCGAGACCAAGGAGAAAATCTGCAATTATTTGTTCAGCGTGGCGGAAACCACGGCCCTCAACCTGGCTAAAAACATCGGGTTTTCCAGGGCCAAGGATGTCAACGCCTTTCTGAGCGCCCTGGAAAAGCTGGGGGATGTCCACAGGGAAAACACAACCCCCCCACTCTGGTCCCTGACGGGCAGAAAACGGGAGAGGATGCAGATGAGGCTGAAGGCCAACGCGGCGCTGCGGGCGGCAGAGGCTGCTCCTGGGGTTTCACCTCCTCCTCTTCCTCCTCCTCCTCCTCCTCCTCCTGCCCAGGAGGTGACCATGGCTTCAGCAGAAGCTTCAGAAGAAAGCCTGGCAAACGGGCAGGAGGTTTTGGGGCAGCTGGGGCAGAGCAATGGCAGCGCCACGGGGGGGGTGGCCTTGCCCGAGGACACCAAACCCCCCCAGTTCTCCAGTTTGAGTCACTATGACAACTCCCCAAACGGGGACTGGGCCACGGATGACATCCCAGACAACCTCAACACCATCACCAAGCAGCCCGACCAGTCAGAGGCCATCATGAGCTCCCAGTCTTCCCCCAGTTACGCCACCCAGTTTGAAACAGGTTTCCCCTGCACGCCCATGGAGAAGCTGATGGCTTGTCAGGAGAAGAACCCTGTGAGTGGCCTCACTGAGTATTCCCAGTTCACCTACCAGCACTGTGAGTTTGCCATGCTGGAGCAGAGTGGGCCCTCTCATGAGCCACGGTAAGAAGAAAATCTCCTCTCTTTTCCTGAGCTGTCATTGTGCTGGAAAAATCCCCCTTGTCCTCCAGGTCCTGCTCATTTAATATTTATTTGGTGTCGGAAGGGTTATGCTGGTGGATTCCTTGCAGCAGAGTGAAGAAAAAAAACCCAATAATCCCCCCCCAAAAAAAAAGACCAACCCCAAGGTTAAAACTTTGAGCAGTCCTGCACCTCTTTCTGAGCAGGGAGTTGGGATTCATCTCCAGCTCAGGGGTGATTTTTTGGGTTTTGTAAAGGGGGAAAACCTGATAGAGCTGAGCTGCCCCTCAGGATGCTCCCACCCTGGAAGCAGGGATTCACCTCCAGCTCAGAGGTGATTTTTTTGGGTTTTGTAAAGGGGGAAAACCTGATAGAGCTGAGCTGCCCCTCAGGATGCTCCCACTCTGGAAGCAGGGATTCATCTCCAGCTCAGAGGTGATTTTTTGGGTTGTGTTGGGGGGAAAAACCTGATACAGCTGAGCTACCTCTTGGGATGCTCCCATCCTGGAAGCAGGGATTCACCTCCAGCTCAGGGGTGATTTTTTTGGGTTTTGTAAAGGGGGAAAATCTGATACAGCTGAGCTGCCCCTCAGGATGCTCCCACCCTGGAAGCAGGGATTCACCTCCAGCTCAGGGGTGATTTGTTGGGTTTTGTTGGGGGGAAAACCTGATAGAGCTGAGCTGCCTCTCAGGATGCTCCCACCCTGGAAGCAGGGATTCATCTCCAGCTCAGAGGTGATTTGTTGGGTTTTGTAAAGGGGGAAAATCTGATACAGCTGAGCTGCCCCTCAGGATGCTCCCACCCTGGAAGCAGGGATTCATCTCCAGCTCAGAGGTGATTTGTTGGGTTTTGTTGGGTTCTTGGGAGGAGGGAGGTGAAGGCAGGTTTGGATGTTGCTGTGCTGTAGCAGGTCAGAGTGGAGGATGAAGATGATGACCCCAAGGTTTGCTGAGTCAGTCTCTGGGGTCCTGCTGTCCCAACAGCAGACCAACCCCAAGGCTAAAACTTTGAGCAGCCCTGCACCTCCTTCTGAGCAGGGAGTTGGGATTCATCTCCAGCTCAGAGGTGATTTTTTGGGTTTTGTAAAGGGGGAAAATCTGATAGAACTGAGCTGCCCCTCAGGATGCTCCCACTCTGGAAGCAGGGATTCACCTCCAGCTCAGGGGTGATTTTTTTGGGTTTTGTAAAGGGGGAAAACCTGATAGAGCTGAGCTGCCTCTCAGGATGCTCCCACCCTGGAAGCAGGGATTCACCTCCAGCTCAGAGGTGATTTTTTTGGGTTTTGTAAAGGGGAAAAACCTGATACAGCTGAGCTGCCCCTCAGGATGCTCCCACCCTGGAAGCAGGGATTCACCTCCAGCTCAGGGGTGATTTGTTGGGTTTTGTTGGGTTCTTGGGAGGAGGGAGGTGAAGGCAGGTTTGGATGTTGCTGTGCTGTAGCAGGTCAGAGTGGAGGATGAAGACGATGACCCCAAGGTTTGCTGAGTCAGTCTCTGGGGTCCTGCTGTCCCAACAGCAGACCAACCCCAAGGCTAAAACTTTGAGCAGCCCTGCACCTCCTTCTGAGCAGGGAGTTGGGATTCATCTCCAGCTCAGAGGTGATTTTTTGGGTTTTGTAAAGGGGGAAAATCTGATAGAACTGAGCTGCCCCTCAGGATGCTCCCACCCTGGAAGCAGGGATTCACCTCCAGCTCAGGGGTGATTTTTTTGGGTTTTGTAAAGGGGGAAAACCTGATACAGCTGAGCTGCCTCTTGGGATGCTCCCACCCTGGAAGCAGGGATTCATCTCCAGCTCAGGGGTGATTTGTTGGGTTGTGTTGGGGGGAAAAACCTGATAGAGCTGAGCTGCCCCTCAGGATGCTCCCACCCTGGAAGCAGGGATTCATCTCCAGCTCAGAGGTGATTTTTTTGGTTTTGTAAAGGGGAAAAACCTGATAGAGCTGAGCTGCCTCTTGGGATGCTCCCACCCTGGAAGCAGGGATTCATCTCCAGCTCAGGGGTGATTTGTTGGGTTGTGTTGGGGGGAAAAACCTGATAGAGCTGAGCTGCCCCTCAGGATGCTCCCACCCTGGAAGCTCCGTGCTCAGAACAAAGTTCTTGGGAAGAGGGAGGTGAAGGCAGGTTTGGATGTTGCTGTGCTGTAGCAGGTCAGAGTGGAGGATGAAGAAGATGACCCCAAGGTTTGCTGAGTCAGTCTCTGGGGTCCTGCTATGTGAAAAGCACCATCTGTGCCAGGCTGGAAGATGTCAATAGAGCCGCTAGACAGGAAAATTGGCCTCATTTCTAAAGATGGAGTCCCAGGAGGGGTTGGTTGGGTTTCTGTTTGGGATTTTTATTTTTTTCCTAAGGAGGGATCTGAGTGGCTTCAGCCCCAGAACCCTTCTCCAGAGCTGTTCTTGCCCATTCTCACTGGGAGAAGGGATCCTCTGTCCAAGGGGCTCTGGAGGGCAGAAGAGAAACCGTGTTTGCTAGAATTAACTGGGAAGAGAGAGCCACAGCCATCAAAGTCAAGAGGTTTCCTCGAGGCAGCACCTTGCTGGGATGCTCTGAACACTCAGGGAAAATCCCAGAGGGATAAGAGATGAGCAGGTGCAGATGGAGCAGCCCTGGCTGCTTTTCAGCTTTCTTCATCCCAGTGCAGGAGACGTAACCGAACCGCCCTTCACCCTCAGCTCTTAAACCTCTTGGGGAACACAGGAGTTCACTCTGTTCCTTCAGAACAAAACCTGGTGCTGGGACAGCTCTGGAAACCCAGGCTGCAGAGCTGTCAGGGCACCCTTTTTATCCTCTGCATGTGGTTTGCTTTCCCAGCCAGGAGCTGCCTGTTCCTTCCCACTCGAATTCCAAGCCCAGCTGGCTCTGAGGAGACCAACGACTCTTTTTGGCTTCTTCATTTACCTCTTTGGTTTTCTCTTTCCAAGATTCAAGTTCCAGGCAAAGATTAATGGGCGACCATTCCCACCAGCAGAAGCAGGGAGCAAAAAACTGGCAAAGCAGGAAGCAGCAGCCAATGCCATGAGGGTCCTGATGAGCGAAGCTGAGAATGGACTCCAGGCTGGGATTAAATGTGAAGAGACATTTCCCTCCTACAGCTCTGAACCAGAGCTGGTGAGTCTTGCAATTCTTTTTTGCTTTTCAGATTCTGAGGCTGAGCAGACAATGGTTGAGGCTGAAACTTGGTTTCTTCCATCTTCTCCCTGCAGCCTTCCCAGTCAGAGCCACCACCTGCACCCGCTCAGCTCAGCCTTCTCCCTGGGAAGCACCCAATCAGTGTGCTGATGGAGTATGGCCAAAAATCAGGGAATGCCATAGAATTCCAGCTGGTCTCTCAGGAAGGCCCACCTCATGATCCAAGGTATGGCACGTTGTGGTCAGCTCTGGGGAGGGCAGAAATCTCTCTCCTTTTTAAGCCCCTCTCTTCTCAGCCTGCTTCCTGCCTTCCTGGAATCCTCCCTGCCTTAGCTGAGTGCTCCTCTTATCCAGGGAATCTGGGCATGGCTTCTCCAAGAGATTTGCCTCCAGAGAGAGCCCAAACCCAATTCCCTGTTTTAAAGATACTTTTCAGCCAGACCAGGATCAGGTTCCAGTTCTGTACCCGACGGGGCAGTGCTCTACTGGGAGTCTTTAGGGTCATTGTGGCAGATTAAATTGGAGATAACCCAGAAGGATTGAACTTAAACTGGGAGAAGGGGATAATAAACAGATCAAGGCGTTTACTGCTTAACACTTTTCATGTGCTGTAATGTCCTGTCAGGTTCAGCTACTGTGTGAAAATGGGTGACCAAATTTTCCCTGCTGTGGTAGGAAACAGCAAGAAGGGAGCAAAGCAAATGGCAGCAGAAGTTGCTGTGAAGATCCTTTCTGGAGAGTCTGTACCTCATGTCTTGCCTGAACAGGTACAAAGAGCTCCTTTGTAAGACCCAAGTGTTTTGTGTTGGGTTCCCCCCCCTCTGTTTTAGTTCCCATTCCAGTGGATTTCACCCCACTGGCTCGGGTCGAGGTTTGCTGAGGCAACCCCAACCAATTTAACAATCTAAATATTCAACAATTTAACTGCTCCTGTCTTAACTCTGCTCCAGCCTGTGGTGAAGCCCCTCGGGGACCAGGCCATGCAGAGCTGTGGACCGTGGCTTCCCACTCCAGATGAATCCAAGGTGGGGAAAACCAAGGGTGCCGGGGAGCTCATCAAATACCTGAGCGTCAACCCCGTCAGTGGTCTGCTGGAATACGCCCGCTCCAATGGCTTTGCTGCAGAGTTCAAACTCATTGACCAGTCAGGACCACCCCACGACCCCAAGTAAGTACCTTGCATGTGCCCAGGAGGAATTTTTTCACCACCTTTGTCCTGGAGAAAGGGCAGAGAAGGCGCCCGATGGTGCCGGGTTGAGCCGCTGCCTCCTCCCGGCTTCGTGTCTGGGCGAGCAGAGGCCACCTCTGCTTCTCTCTTCTTCCACTCAGCCTGAAACCTGAGGGGTTTTTTTGTTTCTCAGAGGTTTGCTGCTCTCTCCCCAGGTTTGTCTATCAGGCAAAGGTTGGAGGCCGTTGGTTCCCTGCTATAACTGCACACAGCAAGAAGCAGGGCAAGCAGGAGGCGGCCGACGCGGCGCTCAGGGTGCTGGTCAGGGAGACAGAGCACGTGGAAGGGATGAAGATCCCTGAGGTAAAGCCTTTTTTCCTGGAAACTGGTTCTGTTTGGGTCGCCCTGCCTGGCCTCTGCCTTTCAGGTCGGCAGGAAAACTCCTTTGAGATCAACTCTGAGATCTTTGTGCTCTGAAGGTGTAGAGAGGCTGAAGGTTTCCTGAAGTGGGTTAGATGTTTCCTCAGGGCACAGACATGCTCTTCCCTCCTGCTGGTCTCTGCTTAAGGGCTAAATTATCATCAGATCCTTCCACAAGCTACTGAAATGTGCATTTTAAAATCTGTGACCTTTCTTTTTTTTTTTTTTTTTCCCCCCTTCTCCTTCCAAATTCCTTCATGCTGCATAAAGAATAATGTGTCAGCTCAAAAAAAAACAACTTATGCCTCGGATAAAAGCGAAGCTCTGGCTGTGTCAGGATGGCTCTCCCAGACCTGTGCTGCTTTAAATCACACTTAAAAGAGTTTGGTGAGCTCAAAAGCCACGTTCTGGCTGTGCAGCTGAGCACAGCAGCTGGGGCTGTAAATAGAAAAGCCACTGGGGAGGATTTGTCAGTCAGCAGTGCCAGGAGGGTGTCCCTCTCTCTGCAGTGGGAGTGACTCTGCAGTCTCCACACAGGGAGGCAGAGAAAGAATTCCTCCCAAGGCAGGAACAGCTTTCCTTGGCAGGCTGGGGTTTGTTCCTTCACACTGGGGAGGCCGTTCCTCAGCCCCTTCCACTCGCTGCTGTCTCTTAACCATGTGCTCAAGCAGATCTGAAAGTCTGGGAAAGGTTTTTTTTCCCAGAAATTGCTCTCCAAGAACTTCACCACCACCACCCCCTCCCTTTGCTGCAGCGCTGCCCACGTCGCGCTGCCGGCGGCTCCTGGTTTCAGCTCCTGCCTTCTCCTTGGGCAGCCCTCTTGAGAGGAGCTCCTTCTTGAGCTGTTTTATTCCCCAGTCCTGCTCTCTTCTCCCTGTTCCAGCTCCCTGTCAGTGGCAGCACCTTCCACGATCAGCTGGCAATGCTGAGCCACCAGCGCTTCAACAGCCTGACCGCACGCATCCAGCACAGCCTCCTGGGCAGGAAGATCCTGGCAGCCATTGTCATGCAGAAGGGAAAAGAGGGCCTGGGAGTGGTGGTCAGCATTGGGACAGGTACAAGGAGCTTCTCCCAGCTCTCCCTTTCCTGCTGGATCCCCCTCTCAGCAGGAAATGTTCTCGGTGTGGTGTCCCAAGTGATCTCGTGTTAGAACAGAGCTGCTCTGCCCGCAGCTGGAGCTCTGAAGCTTTGCTTGCATTGCTGCTGCCAAACTGTGCAGCAGAGCCTGGCTTCCTCAGGTCCCAGAGCACAAAATCCCCCAGCTCTTCATGGTGGGATGTGCCTCAGCTCCCTTCCCAGTGAGCTGCCACGCTTCCACCCCCAGTGCTGGGCTGAAAAACCCTGAAAAACCTCTGGCAGCTGAGGGCTCTGCTGTGTGTGCTCTTTGTCCCTTTCTTCTCCTACCTGCTTGGATCAGGGTAATGATTTAATTGTTGGGATGCTGCTGCTGCTCAGGAGCCCAAAGAAGTAAAACTTGAAGCAAGAAGAAACCCCCCCCTCTCCCTCTGAAGCTCTGCATTGATGCTGATGCTTTCCTTTTTCTTTTATTTCAGGCAATCGTTGTGTGAAAGGAGAAGAGCTGAGCTTGAAGGGGGAGACAGTGAATGACTGCCATGCAGAAATCATTTCTCGAAGGGGTTTTGTGAGGTGAGACCAAGAGAAACCCAGAGGAGAAGGGAGAGGGCCTTGCCAAGGGGTGCAGACCCCTTCAGCAGCCACAGCTCCCTCGCTGTGTCAAGAGAGGCTGTGACCCCCCAGCACTCTTTACCCCTCTCTTCTTAAATTGAGGGAAGTTATTTCTCATCAGAAAGGGCCAATAGAATATCCTAATGTACTAAAAAAAGTGCTGGGGTTCAGCTGCCCCTGGGGCTTTTGGCTCTTAATGCAAACTTGGTGCTGACTCAAGGTGCCAGGTTCACGACCTTGAAATCTTCTTCACACTTGGATCAGATGCATGCAGGCAGCAGCCAGCCTGGCTCCTTGTCCTCTCCAGCCAGTGCTTCCCCCTGCTCCCCTGACAGAATGCTCAGTTTCTATTGTTTGTCCTCTGTAGGCCAGGAAATCTGCTTAATTTGGGGTCTTTTCTGTAGCATCAAACGCTGGGGTTTGGTTTCCAAGGATTCCCAGCTGCAGCTCCTGATCTTTGCTAGGACTTGATGTGTGGGAGCCTCCCAAACTCAGATAGTGGTTGGATTAAAGTTGGTTGGGAAGAGACTGGGTTGGGGCAGCCCTGAGGAGAAGGATTTGGGGGTGTTGGGGGAGGAGAAGCTCAAGATGAGGCAGAAGCAGGAGGTGAGAGCCCAGAACCCCCCCTGTGCTGGGCTGCATCCCCAGCAGGGTGAGCAGCACCAGGGGGGGGATTGTTCCCTCTGGGGAGACCCCCCTGGGGTAAAGTGGGTCCAGTTCTGGGGGTCCCAGTACCAGAAGGACAGAGAGGTGTTGGTGCTGGTCCAGAGGAGGTGCTGGAGCAGCTCTGGAGCCAGGGGGAGAAAGATGGGGGTGTTCAGGTTGGAGAAGGGGAAAGGGGAAGGAGAAGGAGAGAAAGAAGGAGAGAAAGAAGGAGAGAAAGAAGGAGAGAAAGAAGGAGAGAAAGAAGGAGAGAAAGAAGGAGAGAAAGAAGGAGAGAAAGAAGGAGAGAAAGAAGGAGAAAAAGAAGGAGAAAAAGAAGAAAAGGAAGGGGAAGGAGAAGGAGAAAAAGGAGGAGAAGGAGAAAAAGGAGGAGAAGGAGAAAAAGAAGGAGAAGGAGAAAAAGAAGGAGAAGGAGAAAAAGAAGGAGAAGGAGAAAAAGAAGAAAAAGAAGGAGAAAAAGAAGGAGAAAAAGAAGAAAAAGAAGGAGAAGGAGAAGGAAGGGGAAGGAGGAGGAGGGGAAGGGGAAGGAGGAGGAGGGGAAGGAGAAGGAGAAAAAGAAGGAGAAAAAGAAGGAGAAAAAGAAGGAGAAAAAGAAGAAGGTTCTGGGGAGACCTTAGAGCACCTTCCAGTGCCTGAAGGGGCTCCAGGAAAGCTGGGGAGGGACTTGGGACAAGGGCCTGGAGGGATGGGATGAGAGGGAATGGCTTTGAACTGGAAGAGGGGAGATGGAGAGGAGAAATTGGGGAGAAATTCTTTGGGGGGAGGGTGCTGAGCCCCAGGTTGCCCCCAGAAGCTGTGGCTGCCCCATCCCTGGAATTGTTGGAGGTTTGGATGGGGTTTGGAGCCCCCTGGGCTGGGGGAGGGGTCTCTGCCTATGGACTTGGAAGATGTTTGAGGTCCCTCCCAACCCAAACTCTTCCATCCCTCAGTGAAGTGCTGCTTGGTTTAGGATCACCTTTTGACCTGGTGCTGGTGGTGATGTTTTTTTCAGGTTCCTCTACAGTGAGCTGCTGAAGTATGACCCTTCTAACCCTTCCTCTGCAGAGGACAGCATTTTTGAGCCAGCAGGAGGGAACAGACTCAAAATAAAGAGCACTGTTACCTTTCACCTCTACGTCAGGTTTGTGCAGGGCTGTGCAGGGGGGAGCAGTGTCCCACCCACCCCCTGAGAGCTTCTGCTGACCCAGGGAGGCTTTGTTTTCTAGCACAGCACCTTGTGGAGATGGGGCACTCTTTGATAAATCCTGCAGTGATCAGGCCAGCGTGGTGGGGCAAACCCAGCATCAGCCTCTCTTTGAGAACCCGAAACAAGGCAAGCTGAGGACCAAGGTGGAAAATGGTGAGTGTGGGCAGTCCCTGAGTGGCTGTGGGGTGGCTGTGGTCAGAGAATCATTGAATTGTTCTGCTTGGAAAAGAGCTTTCAGATCACCCAGTCCAACCCTTCCCCCATCCCTGCCAAGGCCACCACTGCCCCATGGCCCTCAGCCCCACATCCCCAGGGCTTGGAAACCTTTCCAGAGATGATGGGGACTCCAGCCCTGCCCTGGGCATCCTGGGCCAGGTCCTGACAACCTTTTCCAGGGAGAAATTGTCCCCCTAAACCTCTCCTGGCACAACTTGAGGCCAAAAGTTCCTCTTGTCCCATCCCTTGTTCCTTGGGAGCAGAGCCCGACCCCCCCTGGCTCCAACCTCCTCTCAGGGGGTTGCAAAGAGCCACAGGGTCTCCCCTCAGCCTCCTCTGCTCCAGGATCAACACCCCCAGCTGCTCCTCAACTTTTCCAGACCTTCTCCTTGCTCTCCAGCCCCTTCCCCAGCTCCATTTCCTTCTCTGGACACAACCCCCTCAATGTCCTGGTTCTGAGTGCCCCCAGGATTGAAGGTGCAGCCTCCCCAGTACCCAGCACAAGGGATGATCCCTGCCCTGCTCCTCCTGCCCACACCAGTGCTGCTCCAGCCAGGATGCTGGTGGCCACCTTGGCCACCTGGGCACACACTGGCTCATACTCAGCCAGGTTTGGAGCCTTTCTGGAGCTCCAGGGTTCCCTTGCCCATGGCTGCATGGGGATTTGAAGCATTTGGGAACCAAAGCAGGTGGGTAGAAGGGATGGAGGGCACTGGAGGGAGTTTGCCACAGAGTCTGGATGTCTCTCCCCTTCCTTTCAAGTCCTGTTTCATTCACTTCAGCCATCTGAAGAAGGTCTGCTGTGTAATCTGCTCTGAGTTCCCTTTTTTTTTCATGCGATGCTAAAATATTCTGGCGACTCCCGAGTCCCCTCCCTGCCTGTGCATAGCTGAGTTCCTGGTGGAGTTGCTGGTGGTTTTTAGACGTGTGAAACATCTGACTCAACAGAAAAGCTTTCTTCTTCTCCTGTGCAGGGGAAGGGACCATCCCTGTGGAGTCAAGTGACATCATGCCCACCTGGGATGGGATCCAGCACGGGGAGCGGCTGCGCACCATGTCCTGCAGTGACAAAATCTTACGTTGGAATGTCCTGGGCTTGCAAGGGGCTTTGCTCTCCCACTTCATGGAACCTGTTTATCTCAGCTCTGTGACACTGGGTATGAGCCCGTGGGCTGGGGTGAGGGGGAGACACAGAGATCTGCTGCCCCTCTCCATCAGGCTGGGCTGCGGTGACAAGGGGAGGCTGGAGGAGTGACAGACTGAAGTGTCACTCCTGGCAGAGCTGTTGAGAAAGGACTTTATGGGTTTTATGCTGAAGGGGGAGTCGTTTGGGGTTTTTTTTCTAGGGTTCTTGATTTCTAGAAGGCACACATGACCTAGAAGGGTGAGACAAAGATTCCTTCTTTGTGTCTTCGGTGAGAAGCATCACAGTTTGCAAACACCTCACTCATCCAGGGCACACAGAGCTGGTGCTGAACCACTTGGCCTTGAACACTGTCACTCTCAGGGCTTGGCCTGTCCTCCCTCTGTGCTGATCCCTCTCTCCTGATGCCCTCACCTTTGTTTTCACAGGTTACTTGTACAGCCAGGGCCATTTGACACGAGCCATCTGCTGTCGCGTGGCCAGAGAGAGGGACGTGCTGCAGGCAAAGCTCCAGGCTCCCTATCACATCAACCACCCCGAGGTACTCTGAGCTTGGTCCCTCTTGTCCCCAGCTTCCACCTTGGCCCCTCTGTCCCCAGCTTCCACCTTGGCCCTTGGGTTGGGGCCTTCTTGAGGTGCTCTGTGGGGAGGGGGGGGTCACCTGGCAGGAGCTCTGCAGCCAAGGTCAGGAGCTTAATGGGCAAAATCCTGCTGAGTTTTGTGCCTGAGGGCCCTGGGGGTGCTGATCCTGGAGCAGAGGAGGCTGAGGGGAGACCTTGTGGCTCTCTGCAACCCCCTGAGAGGAGGTTGGAGCCAGGGGGGGTCAGGCTCTGCTCCCAAGGAACAAGAGATGGGACAAGAGGAATACTGGGGGAGGGTGAGGTTGGAGCAGGGGAAGAATTTCTCCCTGGAAAGGGTTCCTAGGACCTCCCAGAGGTGGAGCCCCTATCCCTGGAGGGGTTTCAGAGCCCTGGAGCTGTGGTGCTGAGGGCCATGGGGCAGTGGTGGCCTTGGGGAAGGCTTGGACTGAATGATCTGAAAGGGCTTTTCCAAGCAGAACAATTCTGTGACTGATCCCACAGAGCCTGGGGGTCAGTGGCACTGACTTGGTCTGGGGAAAAGAACACCAGGGGCACCCTGTCTTAGCAAGACCCCCAGTGCTTGGCTCTCTCAGGAATTTGGGGTGAACTGAACCCCTGCCTGCAGGAGTCAGGAACTTCCCATGTCCCAGGTAACATCAGTCCCCATCTGGCTGAAAGGAGTGGGGGGTGACCCAGGTGTCAAGCACCAAACAAACCTCTTGGGGGGTGGAAAGAAAGACAAAGCTCTGTGTGGGGCCATTGGGGGGGGGGGAGTGATGTGCAGACCCCCTGGCAGGAGGCTCCTGGTTTTCCAAACCCTTTGGATTCTCTGGCAGGTGGGGAGAGTCAGCGTTTACGACTCTGCGAGGCAGACAGGGAAGACAAAGGAGTCCTCAGTGAACTGGTGTCTTGCTGATGAGAGCGAAGTGGAAGTCTTGGATGGCACAAAAGGGAAAGTAGATGGGTAAGAAGAGCCTTTTCCTGACACTGCTGCTTTTTTTCTCTCCAGGGAAGGGGGGGGGAGCAGCTGGGCAGTCACGGGGATGCCTGGTGTTGAGGTGGGGGGGGAGGGAGAAATTTCAAACTGACAAAGCTGAAAGCTCTGCAAACACCAAAATTATCACCCAGCCCCTCCAAGAGAGCCCCACTGAGCCAAGAGCCCTCCCAGCAACTCCCCCACCTCCCCCCATGGGTGTTTTTCTGTCCCCCTTGCTCCTCGTTGCTCTTTCCAGTGCCACCTCCCTTTCATCACTCCCTTTGTCTTCCTTCTCAGCCCCAAGCTGGAGGTGTCTCGTGTGTCCAAGAGGAAAATGTTTGCCCTGTTCCAGCAGTTATGTGCCAAAAGCAACCGTGGGGACCTGCAGAACCTCTCAGTCTACTCAGATGCCAAGGTGGCAGCCACAGGCTACCAAGAAGCCAAGCAGAGCTTCTTCAGTGCCCTGGAGGAGCTGGGCTATGGCAGCTGGATCCAAAAACCCCAAGAGGAAGAGAATTTCTCCCTCCCTGATGCATAACGAGGTGCCCTGCAGGGTGAGGGGGGGGTGAGGTGTGCAGGGAGGGCTTTCACCTCCTTTCACCACTTTGGGTTTGAAGTGGAATCAGGAGCCTGCAGAAATTTTCCCCCCTGCACAGGCCTGGCTGCCTCCTCTGCTCTTGTTCCCCTTCAGACCCTGCCCTTTCTCTTTTAAAAACGTGCATGGAAGTTCTCTTTTATTTTTTTTTTAAGCTAGAGCAGGCTCAATCCCTGTTTGCTTCTTTTAGTCTCCTCTTTTTTTATTTTTGGTTGGTTGTTTTATTTTTTTTTTTTTTTAAAGAAGGCACAAGAAATCGGAGGGATTCTTGGACTGCAACCTCAAAACCTTTGGACCCTGCACTACAGGTCCCTCTGGCAGGTTTTAGAAGCAATTTTATTTTTTTTTTTCTCTTTTAAGGAAAGACAAAAAGCAAACAAACAAAAAAAAACAAAACAAACCCCAAACTCTTGGTCTGTTTTCTGGGTCTGTCACAAAGTGGCTGGTGGCAGCCACCTAAGGCTGGGACATGGGACTGATCTCTGCAGGACAGCACCAGGGGGAACATTCCAAATTGATATAAAAAGAGGGAAAAAAAGAATAAAAAAAAATAATAAAAATAATTCTGTCTTGGAGCTGGCTGTGTGCCAGGGTTGTGTTAACTCCTGCAGAGTGGAAGAGTGGCCCTGGGGAGAGAGCTGGAGAGGGCAGAGGGGGAAGAGCAGTGGAGGTAAAATCCCATTTTTTTTAGATTATTCTGGAGCTGGGGAGAGCTGGGAATGAGAGCTCAAGGAAAACTGAGCCTTCCCAAGGCTCCAGTGGACCCTGGAGTGATGGAGCAGGGTTCTGTGGGCTCCTTCCCCCAGCTCTGGCTCTAAGGTGGGGGCTCTGTGTCCCCAAAAAGTCACCTGGGGGGCTGCAGGTCACGTTCTGGGGGTGCTGAGGGAAGTGCCCATCAAATTCCTGAAATGTGGAGCTGATTGGAGTGGGAGCTGCCCCTTTTTTTTGGGTCTGGGACAGGAGAGGTGGCACCAAGTGACACGGGGGTGTCACGGGCTCCTCCAGTTGTTTGGGTGGGAAAAGCCCTTTCAGCTCATCCACTCCCAACCCCAAAGCCCCCAGCACCACATTCCCAGGGTTTGGAAACCTTTCCAGGGATGATGGAGACTCCAGCCCTGCCCTGGGAAACCTGGGCCAGGTCTTGGGAACCTTTTCCAGGGAGAAATTTGTTCCCTAAACTCCAACCTTGGAGCAGGAACCCCACAATCTGCACTCCTGGGGCTGCACCAGAGCAGGAACGGGGTTATCCCACTGATGTTTTTAGGGAAAAAGCTCTTCCCAGTGATTTTGGGAAAAGGGGGGGGAGGTGCAGGAGCAGTTCAGGATTTCTCCAGCCGGGTGAAGTGCTGGGATTTAAATGGAATTTCTCGCGTGCAGCTTCCCCGGGCTCAGTTCTGCCACTGCCCCCCCCCTCCCCAGCTGGGAGGATTTAGTGGTATTTATAGAAAAATCTCCATTTCAATTTTCCTTAATGAGGCCAATTCCTGCCTGCAGGGGCAGAGCAGCCGGACCGGTACCACGGTGGGGTCCGACGGGGCTGCTCCCACCTGAGGAGGTGGTTGGGGGTTAAATTTCCTTTTTTTTTTTTTTTTTTTTTTTTATCCTGTTTTTCCCCCCTTTTTTCCCCCTTTTTTCCCCCTTTTTCCCCCCTTTTTCCCCCCTTTTTCCCCCCTTTTTCCCCCTTTTTCCCCCTTTTTCCCCCTTTTTCCCCCTTTTTCCCCCTTTTTTCCCCCTTTTTTTCCCCTTTTTTCCCCCTTTTTTTTCTTTTTTCCTTTTTCCCCTTTTCCCCTTTTCCCCTTTTCCCCCCTTTTCCCTTTTCCCCTTTTCCCCTTTTCCCCTTCTTTACCCTTCTTTTTGGTTTTTTTGCTTTTTCCTTTTTTTTTCCCCCTTTTTTCCCCCTTTTTTCCCCCTTTTTTCCCCCTTTTTTCCTCTTTTTTCCCCTGTTTTTCCCCCTTTTTTCCCACCTTTTTTCCCCCTTTTTTTCCCCCTTTTTTCCCCTTTTTTTCCCCCTTTTTTCCCCCTTTTCCCCTTTTTTCCCCCCTTTTTTCCCCCCCTTTTTTTCCCCCCCTTTTTTTCCTTTTTTTTTCCTTTTTTTTTCCTTTTTTTTTCCTTTTTTTTTCCTTTTTTTTTTCCTTTTTTTTTTCCTTTTTTTTCCCTTTTTTTTCCTTTTTTTTTCCTTTTTTTTCCTTCTTTTTTTTTTCCTTTTTTTTCCTTTTTTTTCCTTCTTTTTTTTCCTTTTTTTTTCCTTTTTTTTCCTTTTTTTTCCTTTTTTTTTCTTTTTTTTTCCTTTTTTTTTCCTTTTTTTTCCTTTTTTTTTTCCTTTTTTTTTTCCTTTTTTTTTCCTTTTTTTTTTTTTTCCTTTTTTTTTTCCTTTTTTTTTCCTTTTTTTCCCCTTTTTTTTTTCCTTTTTTCTTTTCCTCCCTTTTTTTTTTTTTTTTTTCCTTTTTCCCAAGCACAATCAGCCTCCTGGCTCCAGCCTGGGAGCTCGGAGCAGCCTCCAGCACTCACTGCCCTGGCCCTGCCTGCAGGTAGAACCTAAAAATAGGACCCTCCTGCCTGGGCCATGTGCTCACCTCGAGGAGGAGCCGGAGCAGCCCCCATCCCCCTCCTCCTCCTCCTCCTCCTCCTCCTCCTCGCAGCAGCTCTGGAGCCCCCGGGCTGCTTGAGGGGGTCCCGCAGGGGCTGGGGGCTCCTTCCTGGTTGCTTGGGGATGCGTTGAACAAATCCTGGGAAGGAGTAGGGAGCATCAATCCTCCCTCAGAGCTTTTTTTCCTCTTCCAGACCCAATTCCTCCCTGGCTTGGGTCCCAGAGAACCAAAAAAAAACCCCCCACCCCCATAACCCCCCCCACCCTTGGCTCCAGCCCCTTCCCCAAGCTGATAAAACACCAAGTGGAACCCAATCCCGTCCTCTGTGAGTATTTATTGGTTTTGCAGTGCCCGCCCCGGAACCCAAGCACCCAAATCCCCAGAAAGGGGGGGGGGGGGGGGGTTGGGGGTCCCTCCCTATCCCCGGGTGGGTGGGTGGGTGCTATTTGGAGGTGGGGGTGCCCTGGCCGAGCTGCAGCAGGGAGTTGGTGGTGTAATTCTGGAAGAGGGGCTGGAGGAACATGCCCACGGTGCCAAAGACACAGACGAAGACGAAAATCCACAAGAAGAGGCGATCGATGACCATGGCCACGTATTTCCAGTCCTCGCTCACCTACGCGGGACGGGGAGGGGACATCGGGTCAGACCGGGACCTCCGGTACCGCCCCACTCGGGGGAGGTTCCACCCCCCAGCTCCGCGGAGCCCCCACTCTGCTCCTTCAGCACCGCAAACCCCCCCGTCCCCCTGTCCCCCACCCCGGGGCTCTGTCCCACGCTGAGCCCGTGGAAACTCATCACCCCCCCCGTGGGCTGAGTTGGGGGGGGGGAGAGGGGAAGCAGCAGCCCCCGGTCCTGCAGCCCTGCCCGGGGATGCACCGCCAAAAAGAAAAAAAAAATAAATCTGTAGGGTCAGCGCCCACCCCTTGCAGGATGGAGCTGCAGGGCTGGGACTCCTCCTGCCCGGGTGGGGGATTTTGGGGGGGCTCTGGGAGCTGGGGGGGGTTCTGGTGGCTGCAGGGCAGGGCCCTTCTTGGTGCTCATGCACATCCCATCCTGTGCTGCAGCAGGGACATGCTCTGCAGCCCCCCCCAGCCCTACCTGCACCCCCCAACCCTACCTGCACCCCTATTCCACACCCCCCAGCCCTACCTGTACCCCCCAACCCTGCCTGCACCCCTATTCCACACCCCCAGCCCTACCTGCACCCCACAGCCCAGCCTGTACCCCCCAACCCTATCTGCCCCCCTATTCCACACCCCAAAGCCATACCTGTACCCCCCAGCCCAGCCTGCACCCCCCAGCCCTGCCTGCACCCCTATTTCACACCCCCCAACTCTACCTGCACCCCCCAGCCCTATCTGCCCCCCTACCCCACATCCCCCAGCCCTACCTGCACCCCCCAGCCCAGCCTGCACCCCCAATCCTATCTGCCCCCCTATTCCACACCCCCCAGCCCTACCTGCACCCCCCAGCCCTGCCTGCACCCACAGCCCTGTCTGTACCCCCCAGCCCTATCTGCCCCCCTACCCCACACCCCCCACCCCTCCCTACCCCCCACACCCCATCCCCCTCAACCCACTTCCCCCCAAATCCACCCTCCCCCAAGCCCTCCCCACACCCTCCACTCCCCCAAACCCCCCCCTCCACCCAACCCCCCACTCCCTGCCCTCCCCGTCTCACGCTTTGGTCGTCGTCCTCGCTGCGCATGTGGTCGGCGATGAACCGCACCCCATCCACCGCCTCCCCCACCCCCGCAGGCGCAGGGGGGCGCGGGGGTCGCCCCCTGGCCCGGCCTCTCCTGGTACCCGTTGAGCCCCTCGACTTTGGAGGCCCCGGGGTGGGCGGCGTAGCAGGCGCAGAGCCGGGGACCCCCCTCGGAGGAAAAGGGCGGCGGGTGGCGGCGGCGGCGGCGCGGTCCTGGTTGTGCCGGCGCTGTCGCAGGCGCTGCCGGGCACAGTTCTGTCGCGGCTGCTTCATGAAGAGCAGCGCCGGGAGCTTGTGGAGGAAGAGGGGTGCGGACCCAGGGGGGCATGGTGTGGGTGGTGGGCGAGCGGTGGTGGACGTTGAGGACGCAGACGCTGGTGACGATGGAGAAGGTCACCAGCACCATGGTGAACATGAGGTACTTGCCCACCAGCGGCACGTCCAGCGAGGTGGGCGGCACGATCTTGGAGATGAGGAGCAGGAAGACGGTGAGGGCCAGGAGGACAGAGATGCAGAGGGTCATCTTCTCGCCGCAGTCGGAGGGGAGGTAGAAGACGAGGATGGCCAGGGAGGTGATGAGGATGCAGGGGATGATGAGGTTGATGGTGTAGAAGAGGGGTTTGCGGCGGATGATGAAGTCGTAGGTGATGTCCACGTAGGTGGAGTCGTCAGGGTTCTCGTTGCGCCGGCCCGGCAGCGCCACGATGTCCCACTCGCCGCTGGGCGTGAAGTCGTCCAGGCTGGCCACCTCGCTCTTCAGCACCAAATCGATCTCGGTGCGGTCGTAGGTCCAGGAACGGAATTTCATGGTGCAGTTCTGCTGGTCGAAGGGGAAGTGCTTCACCTCGATCTTGCAGGCGCTCTTGTAGATGGCAGGAGGCAGCCAGAAGATGCTCCCCGTCGTAGGAGATGACGGCGTTGGAGTAGAAGGAGACCTCGTACATCCCGTCGGCGCTGGGGGTGGGGAAGGGGTGCAGCGTCAGGCGGTGGGATTGCTTCCCCCCACCCCTTTGCCAAAAAAAAAAAAACAAAAAAACAAACAAACAAAAAAATCACCTACTTGTTGTAGAGCACCACGTCGGGCAGCCAGATGTGCTTGGAGGGCAGTCGGACCTTCTTCATGTTGTCAAAGTCCTCCGGCTTCCAGTGTGAGACGATAATCCTCCCACTCCTGAGGGCAGGAAGGGTCAGGGGGATTCCACACGGGCTGTGTGGGGTCCCAGGGCAGGGTGGATGCAGGGTGTCCCGGGGAAAGGTGTCTGGAGGGTCCCAGGGTAGGGTGGATGTGGGGGGGGTTGCAGGGCAGGGTGCCTGAGGGGTCCCGGGACAGCGTCCTGAGGAGGTCTGGGAAGGGTGGGCTTAGGGGGTCCTGGGTAGGGTGCCTGGGGGGTCTTGGGGCAGGGTGCTTGGGGGGTCCCAAAGAAGGATGGATATGGATGGTCCTGGGTAGGGTGCCTGGGGGGTCCCAAGGAAGGATGGATATGGGGGTCTTGGGGCAGGGTGCTTGGGGGGTCTTGGGCCAGGGTGCCCAGGTCCCAAGGAAAGATGGACATGGGGGGTCTCAATGTAGGGTGCTTGGGGGTCTTGGGGCAAGGTGTCTGGGGGTCCCAAGGAAGGATGGATATGGGTGGTCCTGGGTAGGGTGCTTGGGGGGTCTTGGGGCAGGGTGCCTGGGGGCTCCCAAGGAAGGAGGGATATGGGTGGCCCTGGGGCAGGGTGCCCGGGGGTCCCAGGAAAGATGGACATGGGGGTCTCAATGTAGGGTGCTTGGGGGGTCCTGGGGCAGGGTGCCTGGGGGGGTCCTGTGGAAGGGTGAACAGGAAGGGTCGCATGGCAGGGTGCCTGGGGGTTCTCAGGGCAGGGTCCTGGGGAGTCCTTGGGCAGGGTGCCTTTGGGGGGGGGGGGGGTTTCAATGCAGGGTGCCTGGGGGTCCCCAGGGCCATGGTGCAGTCCATGGCTCCCACCTGGGTCAGCCAGACGTTGGTGGTCATGATCTGCTCCCTCTCGTGCTGCGGGGAGAGCGGAGTTGGTTACTTCGTTGATGGGGGGGGGGGGCTGCAGGACCCCTATCCCACCCCGGGGGATGGGGAGCAGAGCCCCAGGGAACTCACCACACTGATGAGCTGTGCCAGGGACACCATGAGCTGGACGGTCACCAGCTGGGAGCCATTGGTGGCCGGGCGGATCAGTTTGTTGTAGCGGGTGGGGTCCAGCAGATATTCCACCAGCCGCTCCTCCGTGTCCGTGCCCACGGCCCTGGGGAGGTGCCGGGGGGCTCAGACCCACGGCACGCTCAGGGACCCCCCCTCGCCCCCCCCCGGGAGGCTCCGGATCCCCCCCCACCCGGGCCTCAGCCCCTGCCTGCCCCAGGGGTCTGGACCTGACAGATGGAGGGTGATGGGGGGGGTGGTGAAGGGGGGGTCCCGGGGGGCTGCTGGTGCCTGGGAAGGGGCAGCTGTGGGTGGGTCTGGGTGGGGGTCTGCAGCTCGGTCCCCCCCGTCTGCTTCTGCCTGGGCACCCCCTCGCCTTCCCCCCCTTCGCCCCCCATGTCCCACCCGCCCCCGGCCTGTCCTCGCCCACCCCCTGCCCCCCCCCGGTACCGCCCCGCCAGAACAGTTCGGCGAACCGGACCCCCAGGGCCCGGCGGTTCCGCGTGGGGAGCACCTGGAGAATCCCCAGGGACCGGGCCGGAGTAGCGGGAAGCACCGCAGCGGGCCGGTACCGATTCCACGTCGGGGTCGACACCCCGGCTCCAATTCGGTACCGACAACGGTGCCGGTGCTCCCCGCCTCCAGCCCGGGGCACTTACGTCTGAGGGCGGCGAGGAGGCAGAGGACGCGGAGCAGCGCCATGGGGGCGGCCCGCTGCCGGTACCGCTGCCGGTACCGCGGCCGGGCTGGTGCCGGGGCCGGGCCGGGGCCGGTCCCGCCGCTGTCCCCGGTGCTGCCCGCGCTCTCCGCGGTGCTGGAGCCGGCGGCGGCGGCCCGGGCGGGGCGGCCCCGGGCGGGAGGCGGTGCCGGGCGCTGTGCCGGGGCCGCCCCGCACTCCCCGCTCCGTCACCGCCGCCGTCACCGGCCCCGGGGCCGCCCCCACCCCCGCCCCGCAAAGAGGAGGGGGGGGGGAGGTCCGGGAGACCCAAACCCTCCGCTCCGCCGAGCTCCGGCCCCTGCCCACCCACGGGATCGGAACCGAACCGAATCCGATGGGGGCAGCTCCAGGGCCCCGACACACACAAAGCTCCGGTGCCGGACCCCCCGAACCCTCCGGGCTCAGGGACCCCCCCGGAACCTCCAGGAGAGCCCCGGATCCATCGGGCTGAGCTCCCACTGCCCCGCTCTGGGACCTCTCAGTAACCCCCAAGACCCCCGGATCCCTCGAACTCAGGGACCCCCCCAAGACCCCCCCCTGAGCTCAGGAACTCCTCAGAGCCCCAGACACCCCCGAGCCCCCCCAGACCCCCCACCCCAGGCTCCCTTCGGACCCCCATGGGCTGAGACCCCCCAGGGCTCAGGGACTTCTCCGACCCCCCAGACCCCCCCGACCACCGGGCTCAGACCCCTCTAAGCCCCCCCCACACCCCATTCCCGACCCCCCCCCTTCCTCGCCCGGGCTCAGAGACTTCTCAGACCCCCCAGACCCCTCAGATCCCCCCAGACCCCCGAGCTCAGACCCCTCTAAGCCCCCCCTCTCCCCCGCCCAGGGGGCTCAGAGACTTCTCAGACCCCCCAGACCCCTCAGACCCCCCCCGGACCCCCGGGCTCAGACCCCTCTAAACCCCCCGACCCGTTCCCTACCCCCCCCCCCCCCCCCCCCCCCAAGTTCCCATCGTGACCCCACGTGACCCCGGGAACCGGGGGGCGGGGCGCAGGACCGTTAAGCTCCGCCCCTTTATTTATCCTCATCCTTCCCCCCTCCCCTTTCCCCCCCCCCCCCTTTTTTTTTTTTTTTTTTTTTTTTTTTTTTTAATTTATTATTTTTTTTAATCTTTTTTTCCGTCACTTCCGGCTCCGTCCCGCCCGGTTCCGCCGCGGGCGGAGGCTCCGCCTTTTCCGGTACCGTCGGGAGGGGTCCACTTCCGGAGAGCGGGGCCGTCCCGCCGCCATCTTGGGCCGGCTCCGGGGGCTGCGGCGGCGGCGGCGGCGGAGCGGTTCCCTCCATGGGAAGATGCAGCGGGCGGGGGCGGAGGAGGCGGCGGGGTCGCAGGCGGCGGCGGGGGGGGGACCCGGACGGAGCGGGACCGAAGTGGCGGCGGCCGCCGCCGCCCCCGCCGGGCGGCTCCTGAGGCGGGAGCTGCGGCTGCTCGAGTCCATCTTCCACCGGGGGCCACGAGCGGTTCCGTATCGGCAGCGCCTGTCCCGACGAAATCAGCTGCGAGTTCGTCCCGGGGGTCGGAGCTCGGGCCGGTGCTTCCGCTTCCCGGGGACCGCCGCCGGGACCCGTCCGCATCCACTGTAATATCACGGTGAGGACCCCCCCGGTGGGACGGAACACCGGGACCCGGTTCGGAGAACCCGGGGTGGGCTGCCTGACGTCGGAGCCCCGATGCCGTTAGGGTCCGGGGGAGCCGTTCGTGTGGCCCGGGACTCCCCCCCCCCCCCCCGCCACCGAGCTCCGCCGGGTTCCCGGTACCGGGCAGCTTCACCTTGGGGAGGGCCGGGTCCGGTAGCACCGGGGGACGCACAGGGTGGCCCCGGGTTCCCGTTCCCCCGGGTTTTTTTTGGGGTGGGATTCCCGGTGATGCCTGGAGGTGTTCCCGCTATCCCGATCCCGGTCTCCCGGTCCCGGTTCTGAGCCCATCACGGGCTGCTCTGGATCGTTCTTTCTGGGGTTCTGGGTTAGGGGGGGTGCAGATCCCATCCCTTGGGGTGGGTTCTGATTTGGGGGTCCCACTTCCCGGCAGGAGCAGGGAGGATTTTCCAGAGCTGGAATCCCGGGAGTGTCCCCGGGGCTGTCGGAACCCCCTTCTCGGCCATAACGTCACCGTTGTCCCGTTCCTGGCCCATCCTGGGGGGGCCATGGGGTTTTTTTTTGGGGGGGGGCAGGGATTATTTTGCCCTGGTTGGGTTTTGGGGGGGTTGCTCCCATTCCATTGATCTCAGGGATCCCTTTTGGGAAGAGGTTTGGGACTGGCTGCAGCTCCTGGTCTTGCCTTTCCCTGTGGATGCGGAAGTTTCATTCCCCCCCCCCCAACGCCCCCCCCGTATTTTTATTTTTATTTTTTTCCCCTTTTTTGCAGGAATCTTACCCAGCAGTCCCCTATCTGGTCCGTGGAATCAGATGATCCCAACCTGGCAGCTATCCTGGAGAGGCTGGTGGAAGTCAGGAAAGGGAACACCCTGGTGAGGGGGGGACAGGGGGATTGGGATCAGCTTGGAATTCTGCTGAGTCTGAGGGGGGGTGTGGGATTTTTATCCCCTGGTGGAAGTCAGGAAAGGGAAAATCCTGGTGAGGGGGAGACAGGGGGCTTGGGATCAGCTTGGAATTCTGCTGAGTCTTTGGGGGGGGGATTTTTGTCCCCTGGTGGAAGTCAGGAAAGGGATCAGCTTGGAATTCTGCTGAGTCTGGGGGGGGGTGTGGGATTTTTATCCCCTGGTGGAAGTCAGGAAAGGGAAAACTCCTGGTGAGGGGGGGCAGGGGGCTCAGGATAAGCTTGGAATTCTGCTGAGTCTGGGGGGGAGGGGGTTTGGGATTTTTATCCCCTGGTGGAAGTCAGGGAAACCTTGGTGAGGGGGGGGCTCTGGATCAGCTTGGAATTCTGCTGAGTCTTTGGGGGTGGGATTTTTGTCCCCTGGTGGAAGTCAGGAAAGGGATCAGCTTGGAATTCTGCTGAGTCTGGGGGGGGGAGTGGGATTTTTATCCCCTGGTGGAAGTCAGGAAAGGGAAAATCCTGGTGAGGGGGGGGCAGGGGGCTTGGGATCAGCTTGGAATTCTGCTGAGTCTTTGGGGGGGGGGATTTTTGTCCCCTGGTGGAAGTGAGGAAAAGGATCAGCCTGGAATTCTGCTCAGCCTGGGGGGGGATTTTTATCCCCTGGTGGAAGTCAGGAAAGGGAAAATCCTGGTGAGGGGGGGCAGGGGGCTTGGGATCAGCTTGGAATTCTGCTGAGTCTTTGGGGGGGGGGATTTTTGTCCCCTGGTGGAAGTGAGGAAAGGGAACACCCTGGTGAGGGGGCTTGGGATCAGCAAGCTGAGTCTGGGGGGGATTTTCCCTCCTTTTCCTGATGTCTTGGAGCAGGGACAGTGGGAGGGAGGGGAAGGGGCTGCAGGAGAGGGGGGGGGGGCTCAGCCTGGGGGGGGTTTCTCTGACTCGTGGCTGCTCCCTGGCAGCTGCTGCAGCACCTGAAGAGAATCATTTCCGACCTCTGCAAACTCTACAACCTCCCCCAGCATCCAGACGTGGAAATGTTGGACCAACCTCTGCCAGCAGAACAGGTGAGGAGGCTTTGGGAGTTCCTTCACCAAAAAGGAATTCCCTGGAATCTGCTGGAGGGTTCCCGTGGGAAGAGCAGGGCAGATTCCCACCCGTGGGGGGGGGGGGTTTCCTTGTGAAGCTTTTTGGCTCTGTTGGTAAAATTCCTCTTTAATTTTGTTCAGAAAGCTCCTGGAGAGGCAGGAGAGTTTTTTTTTTTTCCCAGGAAGCTGATGCCCCCTCTGTGCTTTTGTCCCCACAGAGCACGCAGGAAGAGGTGTCCTCAGAAGAGGAAGATGAGGAGATGCCAGAGGTCAGTGAGGAAGAGCACAGGGAGGGCTCAGGGCTGGGATCTGGGAAGAGCCCAGAAGTTGGATTGATCCCAGCATTTTCCCACTGGGTGGGAGTGGTGTGTTCCCACCTGGGAAGCCGTGGCCTCCAGAGGGTGAGGGGGGGGATGCAGAGGAGTTGGAAGTGAAGCCCCCACAGCCAATTTCCCTATTCCAGAGCTCTGGAAGCCTGAAATTCCTCCCGGGGTACTGGGATTCCCAGGATTCCCACGGAGAGGAGGATGAGTGGAGTGTGTCTGAGGAGCAGCAGCAGCAGCAGCCATGCTGCACTGCAGGCTGAGCCTGTCACGCTGCAAAACCCACAGGCTGAGGGTGTTGGGTTTTGTGGTTTGGAGCTCTGGAGAAGTGGGTGGAATAAATCCCTGGATCTCCATGGTGACCGAGGAGCCAAGCCTCACATGCTCCTCCCCGGGGTGTGAGAGGCAGGGAGGCTGCAGCTCCTCACACACAACCCTAGGGGCAGGTCACTTGGCAGCACTCGTTGGGGTTTTAAACCAAGTTAATAACTTGCTAAGTCCAAGTTGACCTTTGCCAGGGCCCTCCCCTGGAGAGAAAGGAAGAAAAAAAAAAAAAAAAAAAAGCAAAAAACCAAACCACTGAGGCTTCAACAGAACCTCCCGTGGCTGTGGGCAAAACTCTGGGGGCAAATTTGTGATCAGAGAATCCCGGGATGGCAGCTTGGAAGGGACCTCAGGGAGCTGCTCCAACCCTTGTAGGATTATTGTTGATGTGAGATGGCTCAGCACCCCCTGGAGCTGAGACTCAGAACTTTCCAAAGTGCAGGAATCCACCCCTTCCCCTGGGAAACAACTCCAAGGTCTGACTGTCCTCAAAGTGAAAAATTTTCCTCTTGTGCTCAGTGTGAATCTCCCCAGGAGCAACTTGTGCCCATTGCCCCTTGTCCATGGAAATCAGGAGTCTCCATCTCCTTTGGAGCTGCCCCTTAAGTACTGGAACATTGTAATAAGGTCACCCCTAAGCCTTTTCTTCTCAAACCTGAACAAACCCAGTTTTCTGGCAAGTGCTGCCCTTTTCTGGACCTTCTCCAACCTGTCCCACATCCTTAATGTGTGAGTCCTCACTTTCCTGTGACCTGGAAAAGAAATCCTGGGGAGTTCAGCATTCCCTCTTCTGCCAGGATTGATGCCCTGGCTTGGAGCAAAAGTTCATGGGATTTGTTGGGCTGTGTGGGAAGAGCTGTGCCCTCCCTGCTGTGTGATGCAGGTTAATCCCCACTCGAAGGATTTTCTTGCAGGATCTTGTTCTTCTTGGGTGAGAGTCTAAAAATGGCCGAGCCCTTCCAAAAATGCTGCTCCTCCAGAATAGCAGCAGCAGCAATCAGGCAGCCCTGGAGGAAATGTTTGTTCAGAGGATTTAATCCCAACCTTGGAGCTCTGCCTACCTTGGAGCTGAATCCTGGGGGGGTGAGGGAAAGGGTCCCTGCTAGAGGATTTTTTTGGGGGGTTGCAGATGGTGGTGTGGGGCTAAACCTGTGCTTGAGTGAAGGAAAACACCAGGACAAAGCTTCTGGACCAGTTTGGATGGAGCTTGGAGCAACCTGGGCTGCTGGAAGGTGTCCTGACCCATGCAGGGGGGTTGGAAGTGCTTTTAGGAAGAAGCTTTAAGATCCCTTCCAACCCAAAGCATTCTGTGGCCACAGAGTGGAACATCACCTCTTTTTGAGGGGAAAAATGTCCCACCCAGTGGTGCCAGTGGGTTCCATGGGTTCCTTGGGGGGTGTCCCAGGAATTAATGACCAATTATAACCTGGTGTGAGGCTTGGCAAGGGAGAAGCCAGTGAACAAAGAGCTTGTGTGAGCCCAGTTGAATTCTGGAAAGGGAAGTGTGCTGCTTTCCCTGCTGGGTTTGGCTCAGGAGGGTGGCAGGGCACGTGTGGGCTAAGCCTGCCCAGACCTTGTGTCTTCCACCTCATTTATCAGCAAAAAGTTTTTCACCCAGGGGGCAGTGGAAGAAGCTCCCCAGGGAAGTGGTTTCAACCCCAAACCTGTGTGGAAGCATTTGGAAGATGCTCTCAGGTGTGATCCCCTGCCCAGGGAGAGGAGTTGGCCTCAGTGATCCTCATGGGTCCCTTCCAACTCGACAGATTTGATGTTTTTATGATTCTGTTTGTGCCTCAGATCAGGGTTTGGGAGGGAGGGTTGTGAGTGAATCCTCCTGGAGAGCGGGGAGGAGCAATTAGGGACCTCTCTGAGCTCTTCTCTCCCCTTTCCCAGGACACAGAGGACTTGGACCACTATGAGATGAAAGAGGAAGAGCCAGCAGATGGGAAAAAGACTGAGGATGAAGGCATTGGGAAGGAAAACCTGGCCATTTTAGAGAAAATCAAAAAGAACCAGAGGCAAGATTACTTAAATGTACGTGTCACCTGGTGGGCAGGAGGCTTGGGGAAGCTGAGGGACCCAAGGGGCTGTCCCTGGCCAGAGGTGGCTCTCAGGGGGGCTGGAGTGGCCAATGCAGAGAAGTCCCTGAGCTGCCTCTGCAGCTGGAGGAAGTAAATTTGGGCTTCAGGTGGCCCCAAAGCCCCAGTGTGAGGTGGGGCAGAAAAATCTGGGGTTCCCCTCTGCTCCCAGGAGCTGCAGCTCCCTCTGGAGCCCTGGCAGGGGGTGGGTTTTGAACTCCTGGGATTTTTCAGCAGTTGAGAGGCCACTGAGGTGGTTTTGCTGCTTTGGGGTGGGGGAAGGTGCTGGAGAGGGAGAGGGGAAGATGGAGCAGTGAGAGAGACAGTGAGATGTGGTTTAGAAGCTGGGTGGGAGTTGCAGCTCAGGCGTTGGCCTCGTAGAGCAACAACCGTGGTGGGTGCAGCCTAATGATGGGATTTCCCTCTTCCCAAATTCCTCCAGGGTGCAGTGTCTGGGTCTGTGCAGGCCACTGACCGGCTAATGAAGGAGCTCAGGGATATTTACAGATCACCAAGTTTCAAGGGGGGTGAGTACTGCACAGGGGGGGGTCCAAAGGGGGGCAGTTTCCCCGCTCTTCATGCCAGGGTTTTCCTCCTCGTTCTGGGTGGCACCTCGTGGGCTTCAGAGATGTTCAGCCAGGGAGAGGATCTGTCAGGAGGGAGGAAAACTGCCTCACCCTTAACTCTGCTTTATCCCTTCCCTGCTGGTGTGGGGTGGAAGTGAGGAATGTGCTGGGGGGGGGGGGGATTGTCTGGCTTTAAGGGTTGTGGTGCTCTTTTTGCTGAGCCCAAGGGCTCAGGAAAGAGCAGTGGGAAAACTGCTGCCCTCAGGAAGGTTCTTCTGGATAAGTGCTGCTTTTTGGGGGGGTTTCTTTGCCAGGCTGAGGTGGTGCTGCAGGGCCAAGGGGATTGGATCCCCCTCCTGGTTTTCTCTTCCCTGTGGTGACATCCCTCCTCTCCTCCTTGCAGGATACTATGCAGTTGAACTGGTGAACGACAGCCTGTACGATTGGAACGTCAAACTCCTGAAGTAGGTGGCACCTGGGCTCATGGAACTGTGGTGGGAGGGACCCAAATGGCCTCCTGAGAGCCAGAGGGGAAGTGAACAGGGCAGGGGAGCACCTGGCAGGCCTGGGGTTCATTCAGCCTCTCACAGGCAGCTCGCTCGCTGTCTCCACATCAAAAAAGGGAGATGATATCTCCAGAGAAAAGAGGGCTCTGTAAGACTCTCTGCTGTTCCTAGAGTCCTGGAAGAGCTGCATCAGACAAACCCCTCAGCTTTCACACCCTCCAGACACCAGTGCTGCCTTTTCCTTGGGCCAGGCAGTCTTTTATTTTTAAGCTGGCAGCTGGCAAAAAGGGTGTGATGGTCTTCTCTGCAAACCAGGAGCAGAAGGGTGACAGCTCGGGCTGTCCCTGCCCTCTGGGTGACAACCCGAGGGCCCTCGTGGCCACCTGGGTGTGCAGGTACAGTAGCCCTGGGGTGGGTGGCAGTGAGTGTGGCTGACTCGAGGTGCCACCACCTTGACTTCTCACCCTCTGGGGTTGGTTTTTTTTTTTTTTGGCAGGGTTGACGAGGATAGCGCTTTGCACAACGATCTCCAGATCCTCAAAGAGAAAGAAGGAACAGATTTCATCCTCCTCAACTTCTCCTTTAAGGTGAGGAAGCCCATGTTCCCCTCCTTCCAGATCCTCCCATCTCAGAGGGTCGGCAGGGAGGAGGTTTCTCAAGCTCTTGACTTCCCTTCTCTCATTCCAGGATAATTTTCCTTTCGATCCGCCCTTCGTGAGGGTCGTGTCCCCGGTGCTCTCAGGGGGGTAAGTGACCCCCTGCCTGTCCCTGCTGGCCAAGCTCTCCAGCACTGCTTCCTACAGCAGTCTTCATTCTTCCCAGTCCCTTTTATCTCCCAGTTCCTTTATCTCCCAGCCCCCAGTTTGCAGGAGCTCTTCTGGAACCACAGATTCTGGGGAGGGTGGAAGGGGGTGAACTCTTTTTTTTTTTTTTTTTTCTGATTTTTGTGTTGAGGGTTTTTTTTTGGGTTTTTTTTTTTTTTTTTTTGAGCTCTGTTCAAAAGGGGAAACCCTTTTGTCTCTGGAGCAGCTGGGGGGGTTGAGGCTGTGTCCATCTCTCACCAAACCCTCCCCCATTCCTCCCTCAGGTACGTTCTGGGTGGCGGTGCCATCTGCATGGAGCTGCTCACCAAGCAGGTGGGTGCTGGCTGCACCGTGGAGCTCCCAATTCCCTTTTGGCTGTTCAGGGAACAGGAAGGGGGTGTCCTTTGGGTGCTGGCCTCACTCACCCTGCTGCTCTCTGTCCCCCAGGGCTGGAGCAGTGCCTACTCCATCGAGTCAGTGATCATGCAGATCAGCGCGACGCTGGTGAAAGGGAAAGCACGAGTCCAGTTTGGAGCCAACAAGGTGGGCAAAAGGGTGGAGAAAGAGGATGGGGGGCACCCAAAGGGAAGGTGTGTGGTGGGGAGGTGGCTGATGTGTGGCCTGGCTTCCCTTGCAGAATCAGTACAGCCTGACCAGAGCTCAGCAATCCTACAAGTCCCTGGTTCAGATCCACGAGAAGAACGGTAAGGGCTGGGGGAGAGAGCCAGATTCCTGATGAGTTCCTTGAGTCATGGAATGTCAGGGGTTGGAAGGGAGCTCCAGAGATCATGGAGTTCAACCCCCCTGTCACAGCAGGGTCACCCAGAACACATCCAGGGGGGTTTGGAAGCCTCTAGAGGAAACTCCAGAACCTCTCTGGGCAGCCTCAGGGATCCCTCACTCTCCCAGTCAAGAAGTTTCTCCTTGTGTTGAGGTGGAATTTCCTATGTTCCAGCTTCAACCTTTTATTTCTTGTCCTGTTACTGGGCACCTCTGAAAAGAGATTGGCCTCATCCTCTTGACTCAACCCCAAGTTGAGTTTTTACTACCCCAAGCTCAGAGAAGAGCTGGGGTGAAGTGGCAGCTGGTGGCTGCAGTGGGTGGGTGGGTGGGTGCTGGGCTCCTCCAGCTGCTCCCACAGCCACAGGACATTATCCTGCTGGTGCTGGGGAATGAGCTGGAGGGTGGAAAACATGGGAATCCAGGAGAACGTGGGGCTGACATTTCCCAGTGTGGGGTTGGTGTTCCTGGGCAGCTTTGTCCCTCACAGCTCTCTCCTTTTTCCAGGCTGGTACACACCACCCAAGGAGGATGGGTAGCATGGGTGCTGCAGGACCAACCTGATCACCTTCAGGATCTTCTACTTGGATCTCAACGATGCCTCTTGGCTTTTTCCCAGGATGTTCTCCCAGCTCTGCCTGTTGCAGGACAATAATGGCTATTAAAAACTCTAAGTAAAACTGTTTAAGCAGTTGGACTGACCTAAAACACTTGCTGGACCCTTGCTAGCAGGCATTCTTGTTAAAACAAACTTTTGAGCCTCTTGTATTGCTGGAAACTTTCAACTCTACTCCAGTCTAGAGCGTCCTCCTTTACCTATGCTATGGATTTAATTTATTTTCTTATTTCATGTACACTGCTTTTTTTTGTTACAGTGTATGATGGATGTGTATGGAAAATGTATCTTTGGAGAAAAAAAGAAATTACAGTTTGTTAATTTGAAGATGCTGGTCTTGATTTTTTTTTTTTTTTTTTTTTTTTTTTTCCTCCAAACTGCTGCTGGGTAAATCTTGCCAACCCCTTCTGCAGCCAATTGTGCCCACACTGCAACTTCAACCCTGCTCCTGGGGATGGCTTCGTGTTGGTGGGGGCACAGGAATGGCCCCAACCTCTTCCAGCTGGAGCTCCTGGACAAGCTGCACAGGAAGATGTGGAACAGCTGCCTTGGAAAAAGAAGAAAAAAAACTCCTTTTTTTTTTCCTGGCAACGTGGGAGGGGTGCTGCCCACTTTCTCCTCTAGACCAAGACCAGATTTTTTTTTTTTTCCTTGATAAACTGCAACTTGGCACCTCAGGAAGTGGAGAGGGAAAGATCCATCAGGTGTTCTGGGGCTGAGGGGTTGCTCCTGCTCCCAGGACTTGGTCCTGCAGCGACTTCTCTGGAGTTTTTTTCACTTTTTTTGTCCCCAAGCCATCATTCCAGCTCTGCTCAGTGCTCTGTTGCTGCACCCCCTGTTTTGAATTCCCCCTGCTCTGCCTTGAGGCTGCTGGAAGGAGCTGAGGGTGTCCTCTGGGGTTGTGTCCTCGAAGAGGGCAGAGCTGACTCATTGGTGTCAAAGCCAGAGCACGGGGATTAACTCACTGTGTTGGAATAAAAAAAAAAGTTCTGACAAAATCAAAGGGGCTCAGAAGTCCATTATCTCCTCCCAGCAGCTGCTCCCTCCTCAGGCCTCGTCCTGCTCCCAGCTTTGCAATAAAAAGATGCTGGAGGAGAGGGATTTTATGGAGGATTTGGGAACTGAGGGCAGCTTTTAAGACCTGGAAGAGGGGGTGGAACACTGAGCAGCTTTGCTCTGGGTTCTGCTCCTCTACCCCAAACCAAGTGGGGTCCTACCCCAGCCTGGAGTCCTGTGTCCAGTTCTGGGCCCCTCAGCTCAGGAAGGAGCTTGAGGTGCTGGAGCAGGTCCAGAGAAGAGCAAGGAGGCTGTGAAGGGATCCAGCAGAATTCCTGTGAGGAAGGGCTGAGGGAGCTGGGGGTGTTGAGGCTGGAGAAGAGGAGGCTCAGGGGAGGCCTCATCACTCTCTACAACTCCCTGGATCCTGGCTGGAGTCAGGTGTAGCCCCAACGGGATGAGGTTCAACATTCCAAGTCCTGCACTTTGGCCACAACAACCCCCTGGGGAGCTCCATGGGGCACAGAGTGGCAGAAAGGGACCTGGGATTGCCAGGAAGCTGAAGAGGAGCCAGCAGTGTGGCCAAGAATCCCAGTGGCATCCTGGATGAGGAAGAGTGTGGCCAGCAGGTCCAGGGAAGGGATTCTGCCCCTGTGGAGGCCACAGCTTGAGTCCTGTGTCCAGTTCTGGGCCCCAAAATTCAGGAAGGAGATTGAGGCCCAAAGGAGGCAACTGGGCTGGTGAAGGGATCCAGCACAAATCCTGTGAGGAGAGACTGAGGGAGCTGGGGGTGTTGAGGCTGGAGAAGAGGAGGCTCAGGAGAGACCTCATCACTCTCTCCAACTCCCTGAAAGGAGGTTGGAGCCAGGGGGGGTTGGGCTCTTTTCCCAGGCAACTCTCAGCAAGACAAGAGGGCACAAGAGGTCTCAAGTTGTGCCAGGGGAGGTTTAGGTTGGACATGAGAAAGAATTTCTTTCTGGAGAGGGTGCTCAGCCATTGGAATGGGCTGCCCAGGGAAGGGGTGGATTCTCCATCCCTGGAGATATTTCAAAAGAGCCTGGATGTGGCACTCAGTGCCATGGGCTGGGAACCACGGGGGGAGTGGAGCAAGGGTTGGACTTGATGAGCTCTGAGGTCCCTTCCAACCCAGCCAATTCTAGGATTCTAGGATTCTGAGCCTGGTGTTGGGGGGCTGGAGGCACCCAGGTTCTGCTCCTCTCCCCCAGCACCAAGGAGCTGCCTGGGGAGGGGGCTGAGCCCTTTCCAAGGAAGGTTTAGAAAGTTGTGGTGCTGTTTCATGGGTTTTGGGTTGGAAGGGAGCTTTCTAAGTCAGTCCAACCCCCAAGCCCTATCCCACCTGCCCCGGAATGTTCCCAGGGACTCTGCCTCTCCCCCAACTCTCTGGGCAACCTGGGCCAGGGTCTCACCACCCTCAGCATTAAAAAAATTTCTTCCTGCTACCCCCTCAGACTCTCCCTCTGCCCTTCACACCCAACACCCCCTGTCCTATCACCACAAGGGTTTGGGTTTTTTTTTGTCCCCATCATTCTTGATGCCCCTTTGAGCATTAAAAAGCCCCAAGAAACCCCCCCTGGAGCCTTCTCTTTGCTGAGGTGGGGAGGGGGCTGTGCCCACTGCCCCCGGTGATGGGGTTGGGTTCGGGCACGCCAAGGGTGGCACAGACACACCCCCAAATCCTGGTGCCTTTGTGGCACCCATCCCAGTGGGTGCTCAGGACCAGCACCCAGTGGGTGCTCAGGACCATCACGAGCCGGTGTCTGGCAGGCGGTGCCGGTTCCGGCTGCTCCCACCCAGTGGACTCCATCCCACTCAGCACCACCTTTGGGTTTGGTTTCCTTGGTGCCATCTCTCCCGCTCCCATCCCACAGCCTGCGGGAGTTGGGAGAGGAGGGAGACGCAGAGAATTCCCAGAGGGATGCGGGGATGGCAACGAGCCGGGAATGCGGCACGGAGGCACCGAATGGTCCCGTTGGCACTGTGGGCCTGTTGACAATGTGGTACCGCCAGAACCGTGGTCCTGCTGGCACTGTGGTTCTGTTGGCACCATGGTACTGCCAGAACCGTGGTCCTGCTGGCACCGTGGTTCCCTTGGCACTGTGGTCCCCTTGGCACCGTGGTACCACCAGAACTGTGGTCCTGTTGGCACTGTGGTCCTGTTGGCACTGTGGTTCTGTTGGCACCATGGTACTGCCAGAACCGTGGTCCCGCTGGCACTGTGGTTCTGTTGGCACCATGGTACCACCAGAACCGTGGTCCCACTGGCACTGTGGTTCTGTTGGCACCATGGTACCACCAGAACCGTGGTCCTATTGGCACCGTGGTCCTGTTGGCACTGTGGTTCTGTTGGCACTGTGGTCTCCTTGGCACTGTGGTCCTTTTGGCACCATGGTACTGCCAGAACCATGGTCCTGCTGGCACTGTGGTCCTGTTGGCACCATGGTACCACCAGAACCGTGGTCCTGTTGGACCCCGGATCCCCTCCCCTGGAAAGATGAAGTTGTGGTTTCCATCTGGTAAGGAAAGGAACCGATCCAGCACCGGAGTTCAGTGGCAGGGGCACGGAGTTCTCCTCCTCCTCCTCCTCCTCTGAAGGTGAAGCTGATTCCCGTGGAGATCCCAGCCCAGCCCTGGGATCCTGAGGCCCATCCTGCCCGGTGAGGAAATGGCACTTCCTACGGCGCTGCCGGTGACCCCCGGGCTGCTGCTCGAGGCTGCCCCGGTACCGGACAGGGTGGGGGACACGGTTCTGGGGAGCTGCTGCTCCGGGGGAGCTGAGGTCTGTTCCCTCCGTCCCCCTCACCCAGCAGCAAGGCTGCTCCTTGGGGACATTCCCTGGTTTGGGGCAGGACATGGCAGTGCTGGGGGTGGGGGGGAGGCTTCACCCACAAAACCCCCCTCCCCATCCCCCTTTTGGTGTCGCTGGGGTCGGGAAGGACCCCCCCGGCACCGCTGCCAGCCCTGGAGGAAGCCAAATCTCTCTTCTCCTTCTGGTTTTCCATGCGAGGTCTCGGCACCAGCAGGGCTGCACCGGAGCAGTTTGAACCGCGCTGGTACCGGTACCGGGCCGTGCCCCGACGGCCATGGGAGCACGAACGACCTCTGGGCACGGGGGGATCCCTGCGTGGGGTCCACACACAAAACCCGCGTGGAGGGTCCATGTGCAGAGCCAATCCCCCACGCACATTCCCGGGGTCTCCCAGCTTCATCGGGACGAGACCCCCCCTCCCGCCCCACCACTCTCGGGGCCCACCCATCCCTCGGCAGCCGCCGGACGAAGACTCCAGCCCAGGGATCGGACGGAACCGCCCGGCAGTGCCCGGGATAGGAGGAGTCGGGGGTCCCCGAGCCCCCACGAGGCTGCCGGGCCCGGTGGCCGCCCGCCCGGCCGGTGCCTCGCCGTCCCCCGGGGCCGCCCTCTCCGGATCTGGGCGGGGAGCGCCGGCCCCGCCGCCCCTCCGGCCCCTCCGGCTCCGGCCCCGTCCTGTCCCGTCCCGTCCCGTCCCGCCGCCGCCGCATGGGGCCCCCCGGGCCGGCCTGACCCTCCCTGCAGCCCCGCCGACTCCCGGACACCGGCCCCGCCGAGGACCCGCGACGGGACCCCCCGGCTGCCCGACCCCGGAGCACGGAGAGATCCCCCCGAACTTTACCCCTGGGGGGGAGCAGAGGACCCTCGGAGCCTCCCCGGGGCTGCCCCGGTCGGACCCCAGACGGCACTTCCCCAACTCTTCCCATCGCTGGAGCAGACACCTCGCCTCCCCCCAGTCCCGGGACCCTCCCCCGGGGCCAGGAACCCCCGGGAGACACCGTTCCCTGCCCAGGACGTGGGAGCCGTCACGCCTGGGGACCTCCCCAGACGTCCCCGCGGGGGCGAAGGACGCCTGGAGCCCCCCGGCCCCCCTGCTCACCCCCACCCCCCTCCCGGACTGGCCCCTGGCTACCGAGGGTCCCGCTCCCGGGGCTGGGGGGAGCCGGGCTGCCCTGTGCCCCCCGGCTGAACCGGCGCTGAGCCGGTGGCGTGGCCGGGGGGGGGGGGTGAAGGAGCCCCGGGGGGGGTGAAAGGAGCCCCGGGGGGGACCGCGGCACCTTGCCCGTCCCCAGCCCCATGGCGGCCAAGTGGTTCAAGGAGTTCCCCTCCAACTTGAAGACGGTTTCGGAGCGGGCCCGGCCGGGCAGCAGCAACCTGGGCAAAAGCCGCAAGAATTCAGCTGCTGAGTTGGGGGGGTGCCGGCCCGGGCCTGGGGGTGGCAAGGATGGGGGTGGGAGGTTGTCGAGGGACAACCTGCAGGGTCTGCTCCAGGCCGCCACCGGGAAGATGCGGAAGAATTCGAGAGTGGAATCGGGGACCCCGGAGGGACCCCCTAAAACCTGCGGCACTTACATCAACCGCCTCATCAAGGTGGAAGCTCACGAGAAGAACGGGAAAGGCTACCCCAGCCCCCCTCCTGCCAGCCCAGCCGCCCCCGAGGAGGACAAGGGGAAGACCCTCAAGGCAGAGACGGTAAGAGGAGGGGGGGTTGGGGGGGTGGGGGGGCTTGCGGGGAGCGCGTGGCACTGCGGGATTTAATGGCTTCAGGCTCCAGCTCATTAGCCCCGCTAACCCCAGCCTTTCATCGTGCCCGGCTCTGCTGCCTGCAGATCCCCATCAAAGCTCCTTTCATCCTGACTTCATCTGCTGAGAGATGGGGGTGGGGGAGTGTTTCTTGCCCCCCCCCACACACCCCCCTTTCCTCCCCTGGATCTCACCCTACCCCTCCCGATCAGACAAAGCCTGATGTGCAGCATTGCCCGTGGGATGTGGATGGACTTTCACCCACCACACACACACACACAGGGCCCCGGGGTGGCTGGGAGCCAGTTGGGGGGGGGGGGGAGTGGGGGGTTGGTGTCACCCAAAAGGGTCCCCATGCCCCCCAGGAGTCCTGAGGTGTACAGGGATAGATACAGGGATAGATGCTGCCCCCTCCTCAAAGGTGCCACCGGGAGCAGACTGGTAGCATGGCTCCATCTGCCATCTCCGGGGACCCCTGCACATCTTTCCTCCCCAAACCCGGGGGTTCCCATTTTTATTTTTTTTCCCCCCCCCCCGTCTCAGGTCATCATCCTGGAGGACTACGCTGACCCCTACGACGCCAAACGCACCAAAGGGCAGCGGGAGGCCGAGCGCCTGGGGGAGAACGACGGCTACATGGAACCCTACGATGCGCAGCAGATGATCACAGGTACCCAGCGGACCGGGACTGGGCCAGCCTGAGGTTCGGACAGGGAGGGGGAGGTGGATTGGCACCGCTTCCCAGCCGGCAGCACTCGCTGCCCCTCGGAGCCGCCTGGCCCGGGAGGCTCCGGGAACAGGAAAGCGATTTCCTGCGGCTGCGTGGGGCCAGATAAGGAGCGGGCGCGGGGCCGGACGCTGCCCCCCTGCCCGCCAGCCCCTCGCCCACTGCCACCACCCCTCGCCGTGCCAACCCCTCTGTCACAGGGCCGCCGCAAAGCCCCGGGTGCCACCCAGCTGTCCCCAGGGGGGTGTGTTTTGGGGGGGTGGGGGTGTAGAGCTCCCCCGAGGGGTTCCTGCAGCTGTGCCCCTTCGAGCAAAGACCCCGCGGCGGACGCCCAGCTGGCCAGAACAACAGGAACTGACTCGGCCGGAAGCTGGAAATAAAAGATTTGCTGCTGATGGTTTTTTCCATGCGGGGCAGCCCGGGCTGTTTGGTGGAGCCTGGCGCCGTGGGGTGAAGCAGGGGGTCGGGTGTGGGTGGGGGAGTGGGTGTGAGCCGCCCCCTTTCCCTCCCCCCTCCCCCCGGGTGAGCCTCCCGTGGGGCCAAACCTCAGCGCAGGGTGTAGCATCCTGCTGCCCCACAGCCCAGCTGGTCCCACCGTTGCGTTTCGGTGCCCACGGCGCCGTCGGGGCCGCGCCAGCAGACCAGGCGCCACGGGGATGGGCCCCTTCCTGCCCCGGCTCCTCCCAAGCCGGCTCCTCCGAGTTCCCAACGGGGCATACCCAGCGTGGGGTCCCTGGGGGTTACAGCCCTCCCCAAGGGCAGGAGTTGAGAGGGAGTGTGTGGGGGGGTCCCAGGGGACACGCAGCCCTCCCCAGTCCCCTCCCTGACCCACCACCCTTCTTCCCCACAGAAATCCGCCGTCGGGGCTCCAAGGACCCCCTGGTGAAAGCCATCCTGCTGCTGGATGGTCCTGGAGAGTCTGGGGAAGGGGGCAGCAAAGCGGAGCCAGCCAAGAGGCCGGGGGGCAAGGAAGTGGTGGGGAAGGGGCCACAGCTCTACGACACCCCCTACGAGCCCGGGGAGGGGGTGACCGGGGGACCCCCAGAGCGCAGGGCGAGGGCTGGGGATGGGCGCTTGCCCGAGAACGACGAGAGGCCAGCAGGAGAGTATGAGCAGCCCTGGGAGTGGAAGAAGGAGCAGATTGTCAAAGCACTGTCAGGTAGGGGACAGGGACAGGGATGGGGATGGAGACACGGGGCTGGGGCCGTGAGTTTTTGGGACACGGATGAAGACGGGGCCATGGGACCGAGGACACGGATGGGGATGAGGACATGGATGGAGACAGGGCCAAGGAGTCACAGATGGGGCTGGGGATAAAGCTGGGACTGGGGACAGGGATGGAGACACGGGGGGCAAAGATTGGAGATAAGGACACGGGTGGGACTGGAGCTCAGGACAGAGGATGGAGATGGTGACGGTACACGGGGAGACTTTGGGGGCTCACATCTCATTTCCCTCCCCTTCCCCCAGTCCAGTTTGAGGGCTCAGAGCGTCCCAAGGAGGAGGCACCACGGCAGCACCTGCGCCAGAAGAGTTGGACCCCCAAGATGCTGAAGCCCTCGGAGCTCTGCGAGGGGGAGCGGGTGGACCCTGCCCTGGCGCTGGAGAAGCAGCCGTGAGTTGAGGCCACGCGCGGTGGGAATCGGGGGGAGGGGGGGGGACAGAAGGAAGGTGGGGGGGGTCTGGGGCTTTACCATGCTCAAGGTGTGCGTGTCCCACCCCCCCTGCAGCTGGTACCACGGGGCCATCACCCGTGCAGAGGCAGAGAGCAGGCTGCAGGCGTGCCGGGAAGCCGGGTACCTGGTGCGCACCAGCGAGAGCGGCAGCGGCAAATACTCCATCGCCCTCAAGTGAGTGGGTGGGCACCCACCACGGCCTGGGGGACCCCAACCCTTCGGGGGGGGGTGTGGGCGGGCGTCCGAAGCCTTGTGGGGGGGGTCCTCACCCTGGGGGGTGCGGCAGCACTGAGAGAGTGGCAGCACCCGGGTGCTGGGCGATGGCGCCCACCCGTGGGGGGGGACCCCCAGGTGTCTTGGGGCTGGGGGAGGGAAGGGGGGGAGCAGTGTGTCCCCCTCCCTGGTGCATTGTCGGGAGTGCTGGTGGTGTTTCCTTCCTGAGGAAGCGGAGCCCCTGGAGCCAAAACAATCGGAGGGGAGGGGAACAAACAGGGGTGGATGTGGCGGCGGGGACGGGAGGGCACCGGGGAGGGGGGGTGTGGGGAGGGGGGGTGGTGGCACCGTTGACGCCTGTCACCCACCCAGGACCAGCCAGGGCTGCGTTCACATCATCGTGGCCCAAACCAAGGACAACAAGTACACGCTCAGCCAGGCCAGTGGTGTCTTCTCCAGCATCCCTGAGGTCGTCCACTACTACTCCACCGAGAAGTTGCCCTTCAAGGGGGCCGAGCACATGGCCCTGCTGCACCCCGTCCACTGCAAGCTGCATTAGCACTGGCTAATGCCCCCCCAAACCCCCCCAGACTGGGCCACGACCCCCCGACCCTGCCCCAGAGCCGCCTGCTGGGGGATGGGTCTGGCAAAAGACACCCCCCCCCCCAGGGACCCCCGGCTCCTGCCCGCCGCTGGACTCCGGCAGGGCAGCCCCTGCCCCCCGTGTACCGGAGCCCACCCGCTGCGGGGCTGGGACCTGTAAGGAAGGAGTGAAATAAATTTGTTGGCTGAGAGGAGGTGGGGGGGTCCTAGAAGGAGGGGGGGGGGGGCTGCAATGGGGCAGGGGTGGGGGCTGTGACAGGGATGGGGGGGTAGGGTTGAAGTTATCTCCAGGATAGGGCCCCTCGCCCCCCAGGGACACCTCTGTGGGGTGACTCAGCCTCATGCCCACAGCAGCCATTCCCGTTTTGGGGGGACAATTTCCCCCCCCCCAGTACATCTGCATCCTGCCAAGCTTTTTATAGAGCGGGGCCAGCTCAGGGGGGTGACCGCGGTGTCCCCAGGGGGGGCCTGGGCACCCCCTGCCCTTGCCCTGTGGTTTCCTGCCTGGGTGCAGCTGCAGCTCCCTGGGGTGTTGCACAACCCTGTGGGGTGGGGTGGGCTGATGGAATTGGGGGGGGGGGGGCATGGCCTGGGAGGATTAGGGGCCACAGGGTGCATGGTCTGGGGGTGCACGTTCTCACCTGAGGGTGCACAGCCTCACCCCACCACCCCTCTGAAGTCACTGCCAGGTGAGGGGGGGAGGGGGGCTGCAGGTGAAGATGGGGGGGCTGCAGCAATGCCTTGCCACCCATCCCCCCCAAAAAAGCAGCCACTCCAGTACAAATCTAAGGCCTTTATTTTGGAAACATCTTTCCCCATGGTTCCTCAGCGTGTGCTCTAAGAATAAGCCCCTGGGGGGGGGGGGTGAGGGGCAGGGCAGAGAGCTGATCCAGTCAGCACACACCCTCCCCCAAGGCTCTTCCCCACGGGACCCCCAAACCCATCCCCGTGGGCAGAGCCCTGCTCCGCTCCCACGCTCCGGCGCATCCCCCCATCCCCCCCAGTTTGGCCACAGCCCCTCCCCCCCCTCCCCAGTACCCATCTCTGGGCCCCCCCTGGTTGGGGGAGCTGCTGAGCCCCTCTTCTCAGAGGCTGCTCCCACCCGCGGGTCCTGGGAGGGGCTTTTTAGTGAGGGGAGAAGAAGGGGGGGCTGCTCCCAGGGCCACATCCCAACCCTGGGGACCCCCCCTTCTCACCAGCACCCGACCCGCAGGCACCTGCCCCCCACCTTCAGGCTACTGCCCCGAGAAGAAATAGTCCAAGTTGGTGACATGGAGAGCCCTGAGGGTTGGGGGGCCGGGGGGGGAGAGCAGGGGGGTGTCACTGGGGGGGGGGGGGCTGGGGTGGCCCAGGGGCACCAACCCGTGCTGCTGCCCCTCACCCTCTGCCTTGGCCCCTCGCTGCCCACCCGTTCTCCACGTCTGTCTGTACCTGTGGGAGAGGGGACCCAGGTCAGGGGGGGCTGGAAAAGCCCCCCCACTCTTTTCCCCCCCCCCAGCACTCACCTCACCACAATGGCGATGCAGAGGGCGATGCCCAGGAGGAGGCTCCCCCCGGCCACCAGGAAGGCGTAGGGGGACATCACGGGGCTGCTGGTGGCTTCCACCACGGTCTCTGCATCAGAGAGGGGGGGTGGGAGGATGAGGGACCTGGATGAGGGTCCCAACCCACCCCGCTGCCCACCCAGGGACCCCTCCTCACCACCGAGGTCATCAGCAGTGTCTTCCCTGAAGAGCTCAGGGGGCAGGGTGATCCCGTAGGTGCCATCATCCACAGGGAACTGTGTGGGAAACCAGGAGGGCACAATGGAACGGGGCAGCCCCCCCTCCCCCAGTGTCCCCTTGTCCTACATGGGGACACAAGACCCAACAGGGGAAGGGGGGGGCTGAGGCCGTGCCCTACCTGGGAGCTGAAGGGTCCCATTTCAGAGGTGAAGTCCCGGGGGTCTGCGAGGTGAGGGGTGGGGGGTGATGCTGGGGAATTCCAGGCTGAGCCCCCAGCCCCAGGGCCATGTATCCCCCTCCTACCTGTCCAGGGGGTGCCCACCACCTCCCGGCTCCACTCGCTCCACGTGCCATGGCCAAACTCCTCCTGTGCCCGCACCTGCACCACGTGCCGTGTCCCCCGCCACGCGTCACGGATGTCCAGCCACGTCGTCGTCACCTGGTCCACCTGGAGGTGACGGGGACAGCACGGGGTCGGGGACAGCTTGACCAGGGGATGGGGGACAGCTGGGGAAGGGGGGGGGGGCCTCACCTCCGTGAAGGTCTGGGTGGGCTCGGGGCGGTAGCGGACCTGGAAACGGAGCCAGTAGAAACGGGGGTCCCAGGAGGGGGGGTAGGACCAGTTGACCCGCAGCCGCTGCGGCGCCTTCTCCAGCGGCTCCACCGTCACGTTGAGGGGGGGGTCGGGCTTCACTGCCAGGAAAAGGGGGCTCAGGGTCCACTCGGCCAACCCCGGACAACCCCCCACTCCCCTCTCCCCAGCACAAATGGGAGCAGCACTCACGGACGCTGCTGAGGGTGATGATTTTGTCATCGCCGGCAGAGCCCCCGGCGGCGTTGCGGACGCAGGTGGCCACCAGGAGGGGTTTGGTGTCCTCAGTGCCAGGTGGCAGCTTCACCCGGCAAACGAATTTTTGGGCCTTGGAGAAATAGCGGCACCGCTGCTCCGCGGGGTCCTCGGCCACGAACCTGCGGGGACACGGCTCGGGAGGGCTCTGGAATAGAGCAGGAACGGGGCAGCCTCCCCACCGGGGTTGGGGAAAAGGGTGTTGGGAAGGGACAGCAAGGTCCCCCCGTGGCCCCCGGGTGCCAGGACCACGCTCACCTCCGCTTCACCCAGAGCGTCGCCCGTGTGCCCGGGGACGGCTTCGCCCGCAGCGGCCACTCGCAGACGAGGTCTTTGTCGAGGCTCCGGCGGTAGCAGGAGACCCGGGGAGTCTCGGGGGGCTCTGCAAGGCAGGGAAAGGCTGGGGAGAACGGGGAAGGAGGGACTGGGAGACTCTGGGAAGGAAACCCCCTCCCCACCCACCTTCCACCTGCAGCCGGAGGGAGCGCAGGGGGCGGCCCCCCAGGGAGCAGCTGTAGCGCCCCGAGTCCTCATAGCGCAGCCCCTGGAGGAGCAGAGTGTTGCCCCCCGCTGCCAGCTGCCGGGCCCCCCCCACTGCTGCCCCCCGCTCCTCCACCCGCCAGGACACGGTGACGTTGGGTGGTCCCTTGTCCCTGCAGGTCAGTGTGATGTTGGCTCCCGGGCGTCCCAGCACCACGTCTGGTGAGAGCTCTGTTGGCGGGGGGGGGGGGAGGTCAGGCAATAAGAGATAAGACCCTGGGGATGTCCCCAGAGGAGGAAAGTGTCCCCCCCACACACACACGCAGACACAATCTGCTCCCCAAAGGGCAGCTGGGTGGCAATATCTGCAGAGCAGTGTCTGAGCCATAACCTGCTGAGCCCCCCCCCACACGGACACCTCCAAAATACGGACCCCCCCCCTCTGCAGCATATGGACACCCCCCCCCAGCACACGAAGTGTTCCCGGGACAGCCACCACAGCCCCGTCCTGGAAGGGTCTGGCGGTGGGGCCGGGCAGAGGGGGTAGGAGGAGGGAGATGGGAATTGGGCTGCGGGAGAGTTCCAGGGGGTGCGGGAAAATTCTGGGGAGGTCTCGGGGGTCCGGTGCCCGGTGCCGGTGGGGTTAAGCGGCCGGGCTGCAGGCGGCACCAGGCCAGGACTGGGCTGGGGCCAGGAAGGCGGCCCGGGGCAGATGCAAAGGTCACCAGCCAGGGCCGAGCTGTCCGTTCCCGTCGACTCCTGCTGCCGGGAACGCGCCCAGCACCCAGCAGCACCCAGCAGCACCCAGCAGCACCCAGCAGCACCCACCACCCCCCCAGCAGCACCCACCACCCACGCCCCATTCCCTTCCCTGCCCGCCGTGTCCCGGTCTCCCACCCCCCTTGCCCGGGATCTCCCGGGATCTCCCCCGGGACCCCCCAGATCCCCAACAGGCTCCTCCGCCCCCTGGGGCAGCCCGTGTCCCTGGGGTCTCCGTGTCCCTTTCCCCCCTCCCCTAAAACCATCCCCCATGCCCTCCCCGGTCCCGTCCCCCCGGTCCCGGTCGAACCTACCGGTGGGGCCGCAACGGGGAAGGCGAAAGGCGGTGGCGAAGAAGAGGAGGAGGAGGAAGGCGGCGGGGAGCAGCGGCCCCGGGCAGGAAAACATCGGCGGGGCGGCCCGCAGCGCTGCCGGTGCCCGGGGTTGTGAAACCGGGACGGGGGGGGAACGGGAAGGGGGGGGGGGGGGGGGGGGGGGCGGTCCAGGGGCGGCAGCACGTGCGCCCGGGGGGGCGGGGCCATGTGGGGGGGGTCGGGACCTGTCACCGCCTCCTCCCCCCGAACACAGGACACGGCAGAAGCTGCTGGGAATATTGTTTTTTATAGATAGATAGATATATAAAAAAAAGCTGCGTTTGGCTGATTTGGTGTCTATGGACCCATCAAATGATACAATTCCACAATATAGAAACGCGTAATAAATTAGACACGCACACACACACCGCCCCCCCACCCCCCCCCACACCCGGGCATCGCCCCCTCCCTCCCCCCGACACAAAATAACTCCTAAATACCTCCAAAAAATAGAAATAACCCTTAAACGCCTTCAAAAATAAACTCCGGCTCAAGACAAAGCCTGTCCTGAACAGTTTCCTCTTTGGTATCAAAACCGATCCCGGGACCACCCCCCATGCTTGGGGGGGGGAGGGTGATGGCCCCGTGCCCCCCCCCCCCCGTGGCGAGGATGGGTGAGGAGGAGGAGGAAGCGGAGGGTGAGGGTTGTGCAAGCCCCGGGGGGGCCGGGATCGCTTCCTCGTTCCCACCCGGTACCCTCCTTTTCCCGGGGGGGTGGGGATGTGTGTGACATCCCTTACGCCCCCGCGTTCCCTCGAAACAACTCACTCTGTAAACTCGGAGGGTTGGTTTTTTTTTTTTCCTTCCTTTTTTTTTTTTTTTTTTTTTTTCTTTTGTGTGTGTGTGCGGTTTTGTTTGCTTGGTTTGGTTTGGTTTTTTTTTTTTTCGTTTTTTTGGTTTTTTTTTTTTTTTTATATATAAAAAAAAGAAGACACGTGGGTGAGGGGCAGGAAAAGGGGCAGGGTGCTGTCCCAAACCCCCCTCCACCTTGCCCCCAGCGGTGGCTCTGGCATGATACATTCGCGTGGGATGGGGGATTTGCTTCGGCGAGGTGAATACTGACTGAGGAGCAGCCCAAGGGGCTGCTGGGGACAATATCCTGGCCACCCGGCCCTCTGCCCATCCTGGGGATGAGTATTTTGGTTTGGTTTGGTGTTTTTTTTTTTTTTCTTACAACACCACAGTCCAGCCTCCTCCAAACCTCAGCACCCGGGCCTCACGCGGCCGCTGCTCCCTCCGTGGGACCCCCACCCAGGAGGGGCTCGGCTCCCCCATATCCTCCTGAGGCCACAGCAAAAGAAGGGGGGGGTCCCTCGGCTGCACGGGAGGGGCTGCAGCCCCCCCACCCCCTCATCCCAGCCTCACACCTTGAGGGTTTTGTCAGGCACGGCGCTGGGGCTGCTGGCGGCGCTGCCCTCGCTGCCCTTCTTCTTGCGGAGGGTCTCGATCCAGCTGGTGCTGGGCCGAGGGGCAAAGCTGGAAAGTGCCAGGGAGCTGAGCCTCATGTTCTTGCCCGACATGATCAGCTCCCCAAAACCCTCCTGGTGGGAGAAGGCGTAGCCGGAGCGGTGCGAGCCCACGCGCCCCACGCGCCGCATGCACCGGTGCTGAGTCTTCTGCTTCTTCCTTACCAGCTGAGTGTAGCGCACCTGGGGACAGGGGACAGGGTCAGAGCCACCCGCCCCCGGGGGATGGGAGCCCCTCTCCCTTTTTTTCCACAGCCACATGTCCTTACTGTGTCAGAAAGTTCTGGTTTTAGGTCCAGCTTGAGGAAGCGAAAGGCCACGACGGGCATGATGCAGACCACGGTGGTGAGGGTGATGGTCAGCCAGACCGTGGGCTGGGCCAGTGTGTTCTGTGCATTACCTGGGGGGGGGAAACACGAGTCCAGCCAGGGCAGCACCTTGGGGGAGTGGGGGACACTGCTGAGCACCCCCCGGGACTCACCCACAAAGCGAAACTGGTTGGGGAACATCTGGAAGAGGCCATCACTGTGCATGGTGAAGAGGATGGCGAAGTAGGCGGCCAGGCTGCCCCAGATGAAGAAGTGGTTGATGGCTGTCCAGAAGCCAGTGTCCAGCCCGATCTGGGGGAGAGAGGAAGCCCACAAGGGCTTAGGGGCAGCCGAGATGCTCCGAGCGTGGCTGCAGGGACCCAAACTTTCACCAACCTTGGTGCTGGGGCTGAGCAGCTGTGTCCCTACCTGCACGCTGACAACAATCACGAGGGAGGTGGCAACAGTGACAGCAAAGGACTGGTAGTCAGCCAGCTGGGCACCATCGTCACGGGTGGCATCAGCGAAGACACCGTAGGGGATGAAGAACATGAGGACAGAGGTGTAGATGCCCTGAGCAATGCAGATGAAGAACTCCCTCTTGTTGAAGAGAAGATTGAGCTGCCCGGGCTCATAGAGCTTGGGGTACTCCATGCTCCGCTGCTCCGGGACATCCTGGGGACAAGGGACACTCTGGGCACCTCCGTCCAGCTCCAGGTAGGAGCAGCCCCTTCACTGGGACTGGGGTAGCCAGACACCCCTCCCCACCACCCACCATACCTGGTCAAAGACACCCATGGCCAGCACAGGCAGGGAGGTGTAGACAATGTTGTAGAGCGTGATGAAATACTGATCATACACCGTCTGTGGAATGGAGCTCTCAGGGGGGGGAGTGGGGAGACCCCCCCACTCCATGCCCCAGGCAGCCCCCCAGGACAGGAGAGCTGCCACCAGCACCCTCTGGGTGCTCACCCCGAATGGTGTGGGTGCTGCAGCCCTGACCACACGGAGCCACCACACTCCACAGGGACCCCAGACCCCCCAGGGAGCCCGGGGGACCCGGGAGCACCCTTCTCAGGTGTGCTCCTGAGAAGGGGGGGGGTCCTGCAGGCAAAATGTCCCCAACACCAGCGCCCGTCAGGAGTGACTCACCTGTGCCGAGAAGCCACAGAAGAAGCCAAACCAGAAGTGGACCATGGTGAAGGCAAAGTTCTTGTAGAAGAAGTAGCAGAGGAACTTGCACATGCGTAGGTAGGACCAGCGCCCGTGCACCAGGAGCAAGCGCTGCAGGAACTTGAACTGGGAAAAGGAGTAGTCGGAGGCCAGCACTGCCTGGATGCCCTCCTGCCCGCTGATGCCCACCCCAATGTGGGCAGCTGTGGAGGGAAGAGACACACGGACTGAAGAGGGCTCTGCCAGCACCACGAGGGACCAGGGGTGGGGTCCTCCTCCCGGTGGGACCGTGCTCTCCCAGGCCACAGAGGAGCGAGGACAGAGGCTGCAAGAGGGGACCTGTCACTCCCAGGACTCACTCTTGATCATGCTGACATCGTTGGCCCCGTCCCCGATGGCCAGGGTGACAGCTTTCTTGTACTTTTTCACCAGCTCCACCACCTGGGCTTTCTGCAAGGGTGTGACACGGCAGCAGATGACAGCCTTGCAGGCACACGCTGTCTCCAGGAACTCCACCTCCATGTCAGCCTCCAGGGCGTGGGCCTGCGAGGAGAGCCGGGGGACAGTGGGGGAAACGGCCCCACAGCTGGGCAGGGTGTCCTCTCCAGCCCAGAACTCCCAGGTCCCTACCAGGCTGTGCCCGTTGATGACCAGGGCGTATTCACCAGCGATGGCTTCCAGCACGGAGGTGAGCTTGGAGGAGGAGAGTTTCTCCTGGAAGGAGAAGCCGTTGCCCATGGAGCGTGACCCATCCATCATCTTCTCCCGGGCTTTCCTGAGGAGAAAGGTTGGGGTCAGAGGACCCGAAATCACAGAATCATAGAATGGGCTGGGTTGGAAGGGACCTCAGAGCTCATCAAGTCCAACCCTTGCTCCACTCCCCCCGTGGTTCCCAGCCCATGGCACTGAGTGCCACATCCAGGCTCTTTGGAAATATCTCCAGGGATGGAGAATCCACCCCTTCCCTGGGCAGCCCATTCCAATGGCTGATCACCCTCTCCAGAAAGAAATTCTTTCTAATGTCCAACCTAAACCTCCCCTGGCACAACTTGAGACCTCTTGTGCCCTCTTGTCTTGCTGAGAGTTGCCTGGGAAAAGAGCCCAACCCCCCCCTGGCTCCAACCTCCTTTCAGGGAGTTGTAGAGAGTGATGAGGTCTCCCCTGAGCCTCCTCTTCTCCAGCCTCAACAGCCCCAACTCTCTCAACCTGTTCAAGGTTCTCCCCACCCTCAAATTCAAGAATTTCTTCCCCATCTCCAACCTCTATCTCCCCTCTCCAAATTTTAACCCATTTCCCCTGTCCTCTCACAGAATCCCAGAACCATTTGGGTTGCAAAGGAGCTCTGGGATCAGCAATTCCAGCCCTGGATTCACTCCCCACATGGTTCCCATGGCACTGACTGCCACATTCAGCCTCTTCTTAAAATCCTCCAGGGATGGAGAATCCACCCCTTCCCTGGGCAGCCCATTCCAATGCCTGATCACCCTCTCCATAAAGAAATTCTTTCTAATGTCCAACCTAAACCTCCCCTGGCACAACTTGAGACCTCTTGTGCCCTCTTGTCTTGCTGAGAGTTGCCTGGGAAAAGAGCCCAAGCCCCCCCTGGCTCCAACCTCCTTTCAGGGAGTTGGAGAGAGTGATGAGGTCTCCCCTGAGCCTCCTCTTCTCCAGCCTCAACACCCCCAGCTCCCCCAGCCTCTCCTCAGAGGATCTGTGCTCGAGTATCTGTGCTCAGCATCCCCACCACACGCATTGTGTCCCCAGGTGTCCCTCGTGCCCCTCACCTGAGCTCCTCTCGCACCTCCAGCACGGTGTGGCCCGTCACCACAAACACCTCCGTCATGTCATCCGTCAGCATCTTGCAGGAGTAGCCGATGTTCACGGCCGTTTCTGAGGAGGGGAAAGCAGGGATTGAGTTCCCCAACTCAGGGGGAAACACCTGTCCCACCACCTCCCAGATTCAGCCCAGGAATGTCCTTATCTCCAGGCTCCCCCCCCCCAAAAAAAAAAAATTACCTCACCTTGTTTGTCCCCCGTCAGCACCCAGATCTTGATGTTGGCCAGCGTCAGGATGGCGATGGTTTCGGGGACCCCCTGCTGCAGTTTGTCCTCGATGGCTGTGGCTCCCAGCAGCTAGGGCACCCAAAGAGGGCTCAGGTCACCAGGAGATAACCCCTGCCTCTTTTTTACCCCCCTCCTCCCAGACCATGTACCATCATGTCGTGCTCCACCTCGTCGTAGAGCCGAGCCAGCCGATCCTCACGGGCCTCGGGGGCACCACTGGCTCGTTGTAGCCTCTCAGCCCACTCCTGGTAGTAACACTCCTCCAGGTCTTTGTAGGCCAGCACCAGTGTCCTCAGCCCCTCACCAGCGTACTCCTGCAAGGGGGTTCGTGGGCAGACCCCCCCATGGCGACCTCAGACCCCGACTGCCTCCCAGGACAGGGCACAACCCCCCTTTCCCCACCATTTTCCCTTCCCAGCTCTGCCCGCAAAGCCCCGCTCACGTTGAGGTGGTCGGTGGTGATGTTGGTCAGGTCCTGGTTGAGGGGGTGCAGGCGCTCCAGCAGGATGGTGTCAGCACCTTTGCAGTACAGTCGGATCTTGCCCTGGGGGCTGCGGACTGTGGGGAGCAGAGGACAAACTGCCTGGCTCCAGGGGACACCTCCTACCACCACCACCATCACCACCACCAACACCTTCACAGCCACAGCACGGGGCCAACCCCACCACCAACACCTTCACAGCCACAGCACGGGGCCAACCCCATCACCACCACCACCACCTTCAGAGCCACAGCATGGGGCCAACCCCAGCCCCACCACCAACAACAACAACAACACTTTCACAGCCACGCCACAGGGCCAACCCCAGCCCCACCACCACCACCTTCACAGCCACAGCATGGGGCCAACCCCACCACCAACACCAACACCACCACCACCACCGTCACAGCCACACCACAGGGCCAACCCCAGCCCCACCACCAACACCGCCACCATCACAGCCACACCACAGGGCCAAGCCCATCACCACCACCACCACCACCTTCACAGCCATGGGGCACAGGGTCAACCCCAGCTCCACCATATTGAGCCCCCAGCCCCACCACCACCACCACCTTCACAGCCATGGGGCACAGGGTCAACCCCAACCCCACCATATTGAGCCCCCAGCCTCACCACCACCACCAACACCTTCACAGCCACACCACAGGGCCAACCCCAGCCCCACCACCACCACCACCTTCACAGCCATGGGGCACGGGGTCAACCCCAGCTCCACCATATTGAGCCCCCAGCCCCACCACCACCACCTTCAGTCACAGCATGGGGCCAACCCCAGCCCTACCACCATCACCACCACCACCTTCACAGCCACAGCATAGGGCTAACCCCAGCCCCACCATATAAAGCCCCCAGCCCCACCACCACCCCCCTAACCCCACTGCAGCCCCTCCAGCCTCTGCATTGCCCAGGCCCTCACCGATGACAGACATCCGTTTGCGGATGTTGTTGAAGTCCAGGATGGCCAGGAGCTGGTAGGTGATGGCCTGACCCAGCTCCTGCACCGTGATGGTTTTGGGCGTGCGGGACCGGAAGACGAAGCCGAAATTTCTGGCGGCCGTGACCAGCGCTCCCTCATCGGGGGACTGAGCCTTGTAATACAGCTCCCCTGGTGACATTGCAGGTGTCAGAGCCAGCTCTGAACCCCAAACCCGGTGGGGAGAAGGTCCTGGCCCTCCCTGCACCCACCTTCACTCTTCTCCTCGGACATGACGGTGTGGCAGAGCGAGAGGAGGCGGAAGAATTCGTGCACGTGGGGGTCTCCCAGTTTGACAGCTTCCAGCAGGCTGGGGTCCCAGAACTGGAACCCTGGATCCGCCAGTGGGTTGAAGGAGAAGTCAACAGGCTCTGGTCTCTGGCAGGGACAGAGATGAGGTCACCCCCCTGTGGCATGTGGCACTGGCCAGGCACTGGTGGCATCCTCACCTCTCCCAGCTCCATCTTGTGACCCAGCACATCCTGCATGTCACCTGTGAACAGAGAGTTAATCAAAGAATGAATCCCAGATTGGATTGGGGTGAAACAGACCTTAAAGCTCATCCAGTGCCACCCCCTGCCATGCACAGGGACACCTCCCCCCAGCCCAGGGTGCTCCAAACCCCATCCAACCTTCAACAGTTCCAGGGATGGGGCAGCCACAGCTTCTGGGGGCAACCTGGGGCTCAGCACCCTCACCCCAAAAAATTTCTCACCCGGTTTCTCCTCTCCATCTCCCCTCTTCCAGTTCAAAGCCATTACCCCTCATCCCATCCCTCCAGGCCCTTGTCCCAAGTCCCTCCCCAGCTTTCCTGGAGCCCCTTCAGGCACTGGAAGGTGCTCTGAGGTCTCCCCATTGCAGCCTCCTCTCCTCCAGGCTGAACACCCCCAACTCTCTCACCCAGGACAAGGACCTAAAGCTGCTGCCCCACCAGCACCCACCCCCAGAGGGGCTACGGGGCTGAGCCCCCACATCTCCCATGTGCCTCAACACCCGCAAAATGGGAGCCGGTGCACCCACACCCCACGAAGAGACCCAGCCCGGCCCTGGTGCCCCACGCTCACCATAGCTGTGCCCGTTGACAGAGCACTTGCTGAAGACCATGATGTTCTGGGTGAGGGTGCCAGTCTTGTCAGAGAAGATGTACTCCACCTGCCCCAGCTCCTCGTTGAGGGTGGTGGTCCGGGCTTCGGCGGGCGTCCGGCGCTTGGCACAGTACATCTTCTTGTCCCAGTTGATGAAGTAGCTGTGCCCCAAACGGATCACCTCCACGCTGTGGGCAAGGGGACAGCTGAGTGTCACCACTCTGCTCTGCTGAACCAGGGACAGAAGCCCAGCCCAGACCCCTGAGTGCTGGGGACACCCTGGCATCCCCGGCCCCTACGCTGCTCGCCGGCTCCCGCGCCTTTTCCCCGCTCCTGTCCGGGGCTGAGGCCACGGGGTCTGGCACTGAGGGGGCACCGAGGGGGGCTCCCCGAGCATCTCACACATCTCTGCACCCCAAACCCCCTCCCCGGCCCCCCGGGGCAGACAGCCATGAGCTAGTGGGAGGGGTGGGGGTGACACGTTCTTACCTCGGGGCTAAGGGTGACAGAACCCATGCTGGGGAACGAAAAGAGAGAGAAATTAAAAGAGAGAGAGAAGGGGACAGTGCAGGAGCCTGGGAGCTGCAGGAGGGCAGAGCAAAATAACCAGCATGCAGCCAGGGCAGGGAGAGACAAGCAGCCAGACAGACACAGCCAGGGGGGGCCCCGAGGGACCTGTGGGGTCTCAGGTCATGGGGTATCCCCAAGGGCAGACGTGGCCCGTCGCCAGGAGAGCAGCCCACACCCACCCCACGCACACAGCTCTGCCCACGGGTCTCCATCCCCGGCTCCCCTCCCCAGAGGACACCCAGAATTCCCTTGCACCCCCCTCCCAACCCAGCCCCTTGGCCCCTGCCTTACCTCACGTAGAGAGAGATGGGCACCACAGTGTTGAGGATGATGATGTAGGACCAGAAGGAGAGGAAGCCGGAGAAGAAGGCACTGTGCACCCCCTCGTCCCAGGGCAGGTAGATCTGGAAGCAGACTCCCACCTCGTGCTCCCAGATGGCATTGCCAATGGCCAGAATCACCCCCATGCACACCAGGAACCCGAAGATCTGGGGATAGGATGGGGGACATCAGAAACCTCAAGAAGGACAGAGGTGGGAATCTCCAGGATCTGCTTTTTGCCTACCCAGAGCACCAGCGTGTTCATCAACCGATCGATGCTCGTCCTCTTGAACTTGGTCCTGCCACTGTTCTGCATCAGCTTCGTGTCAGGACCTGGGGAGGGGGCAGGGAGTCAGCAGAACCTCCCTCCCCAGCACCCTGGGGTGGCTGCAGCCCCCCCACCCCCACCCTGAGCCCACCTGCAAAGACAACGAGGCCGAAGCACCACTCGGTGTTGCGCAGGACGCAGCCCCTCAGCAGCATGTTCTGGTTGCTCAGGGGGTATTTATTCTCCTTCCAGTACAAGGTCCCACCAAACTTGTCCAGCTTGTTGTTGGGGGGTTCACAGATCACCTCCCCTAGGGGAATATCTTGGTTGTAAGATGACTTCAGCACCCCGGTGCTCCCAGCTCCCATCCCCAGTTCCACTGAGAGCTCCCAGACACCCAAACAGGGGGAGAGATACCCATGAGGGTGGTGGAAAAATGGCACAGGTTGTCCAGGGGGGTGGTTGAGGCCTCATCCCTGGAGATATTCAAGCTGAGGCTTGAGGAGGCTCTGAGCAACCTGATCTGAGCCACCTCACTGCAAGGGGGGGGTTGGACTGGATGACCTTGCGAGGTCCCTTCCAACCTGGATTATTCTGTGATTCCACCTTCTGCCCCACGCCGGGTGATGGAGGAGGGAACCCAGGAGGTGCTGGTGGAGACTCACCATCAAACAGAGCCAGCTTGCTGATGTCACCCAGCTCTGAGGTGACAGGGATGGCCTGTCGCACCTTCATGTTGGTCTCCCTGCAGGTGAGGGGGCACCGTGCCAGGTTTCAGGTCCCCAGCAGCCCCTGCCCACAGCCCATTTCCCACTTCCCTCTCTTGCCAAGCCCAGCACCCAAGGCCCTGGCACCCAGGCCAACCCCAGCACCCACCCTGGGATGGGGGTGGCCAAGGTGAGCACTCACCCGTCCAGCTCTGCTGTCTCGATGTAGCACAAGCCATGGGGCTCACTGCTGGAGAGGAGGAGGAGGTCAGCCTGTCAGGAGAGATGGGAAGGGTTGCATGGACCTTCCTGGCCCTTCTCCAGAGCTCCTGACCCTTCAACACCAGGAGCCAACTCTGGAATTTTATGTCCTTAGCAGGGCAATTTTGGTTGAACCAACACACTTGGTTGAAGCCCCCACATCAACCGAACCCCCAAGAGCTCAAATAGAATTCCCAGGCTGGAAAATCCGTGATGTTTCCACCCCGGGAGGTGACAGAGGAGCACAAAAGCAGAGCTGGGGGGGTCAGCACCACCTTCCTCCCCGTGCAGCCCTGTCCCAGCTGGCACTGTACTGGTCCCAGGGCCAGACTCACCGCCACAAACTGGTTGTTCTCCAACTTGATGATGTCTCCAACCCGGACGTTCATCCACTGCTCCTGCCGGAGCCTGCAGAGGGGCAGCAGAAGGGAGTGAGATGGGAGCAAAAAGCATTTCCCTGCCCCACCCTGCTCTGCCCCCTGCCCCCCAGGACCCCCCCAGGACCCCCTCCCAGCTGCCCTGTCCCCATGACACTCACACTCCACCAATCAGCACCTGAGACTGTCGGTTGTTCACTTGGTTGTCGCTTTTATGGCGGAACTGGGGGGCAGAGGGGAAGGGAGACAGCTGAGACTCAGAAAATCACAGAACCCTTTCTTTCCAACCTTTTTTTTTTTTGGTTGGAAAAGACCTTGCAGATGACCAAGTCCAACTGTGGCCCCAGCACTGCCAAAGCCACCACTGCCCCACGTCCCTCAGCACCACATCTCCAGGGCTTGGAAACCCTTCCAGGGATGATGGGGACTCCACCTCTGGGAGAGAACCCTGAGAACCCTTTCCAGGGAGAAATTGTTCCCCAGCTCCAACCTAAACCTCCCCTGGCATCTCTTTTGTCCCATCCCTTGTTCCTTGGGAGCAGAGCCCGACCCCACCTCTCTCCAACCTTCTCTCAGGGGGTTGCAGAGAGCCAGAAGGTCTCTCCTCAGCCCTTCCAGGGCTGGGGTCCTGCATCCCCCCCCTGCAAACACCACAAAGTCACCCTAAGGTCACAGCCCCCAGGTCCCCAGAGGCAGGCAGCAGGCAGTCTGGGCAGGGGGACATGCAGGGACCCACTCACATAGTCGTCGGTGGCATCTTTGACAGCTGTGATGGTTAAGACAAGAACCAAAGGCACGATGGTGGTGAACCAGGAGAGGGAAGAGATCTGGGGGATGAGCTGGGGGACAGGGAGCAGGAGTTACAGGGGAGCAGGTCCACGTTACCCTTGTTCAGAGGTGCCAAACCCACCACTCCCCAAGGCCCTGGGCACCCCCCCAGCTGCCCAGCCAGGGAAGGAGAGTCGGGGGGGGGGGGTGTCTCATCTGCTTCCTCAGTCACCCCAGCACTCACCTGCAGGATGAGGAGGAAGAGGAAATAGGTGTTGGCCACTTCCTGGAACTGCTCGAAGAGGTTGACAGGCAGGAAGGTGAGGATGTTGTACTTGGAGGTCTTGATGCAGTTGTTCTGGGGATGGAGAGGGTGAGAAGAGGGGTTCACCACCCACCAAAGCCCTGCTACCCCCTCAGCATCACTCTGGGGATGCAGCTCAGCGTGTCCCTAATTTGGGAGCTGGGGATGACAACTTGGACATCCCCCCCCCCCCCCCAGTTCCTGTCCCTGTCCCAAGGGCTGTGGCAGCTTCCTGGAGAAACCAATTCCAGGGAAAAACCTCCTCCAGCTGCAGCATCTGGGTGGCAGCACCCAGCCTCCCCCCTCCCCAAAATCCACCCCCTGCAGCCAGCCCAAGTCTGAAGCATCCAGAAATAACCTGGAGCATTGGGATGAGGGGGGGGGGGGGGAAGCCAAGGTGAGCAGTGCCCTTCCCCCAGCTGCTCCGGAAGCTCGTTAATTAACCAGACACAGAACCACATCAGGGGACCAAGAAGGGGCGCAGGAAAAGTTGGGGGGAGGGAGATTCAGGCCCTAGGAGAGGATGTGGGGGGGCTGCATCCCCTTCCAGGGAATCATTCCCTCCAAACAGCCCCCCCTGGCCCCAGCCCCAGAGCTCCGTTGACGTTCCCGACTCGTCAGCACAATTTTCTCAGGGACAAACAGCTATTTTTAGCCAGCCCCCCACCCCCCCCTCCTCCTCCACCGACCCAGAGGGTGATGCCAACACCCCCCCACCCCCCCAAAAAAAAAAAAACAAACACCTTCCCCGAGTTGGGGGGATGACCCCCTCCTCAAAAGATGGGGCTTGGCCACCCCACTCACCGCGTACTGGAACTTCTCGTTGTACTCCCGCGCGTTGGCTCGCACCCTCCTCTCCTCCTCTGCAACACAGCCCCCCAGCAGCTCACCCCCTGCACCCCAAAGACCCCCCCTGCACCCCCACACCTTCCCTCTGTACCCCCAGACCTCCCCCTTGCACCCTGCACCTGCCAGCCCTGCTCGCCCCCCCAAAAAAAACCCAACCCGGGAGCCCCAAACCTCCGGGCGAAGAGGGGAACCCCCACCTGTGCTTTCCCCCCCCCCCCCAAGCCAGGACCTCCACCCCTGCACCCCCGAGACTCCCAAATCCTGCACCCCCAGATCCTGCATCTCCAAATGCCACACCCCCAAATCCTGCATCCTCCAATCCTGCAACCCCAGATCCTACATCCCCAAATCCTGCACCCCCAGATCCTGCACCCCTGAGACCCCCAAATGCTGCACCCCCAAATCCTGCATCCTCAAATCCTGCAACCTCAGATCCTACATCCCCAAATCCTGCATCCCCAAATCCTGCACCCCCAAGACCCCCAGATCCTAAACCCCCCAAATCCTGCATCCCTAAATCCTGCACCTCCAAATCCTGCATCCTCAGATCCTGCACCCCCAAGACCCCCAGATCCTAAACCCCCCAAATCCTGCATCCCCAAATCCTGCACCCCCAAATCCTGCATCCTCAGATCCTGCACCCCCAAGACCTCCAAATCCTGCATCCCCAAATCCTGCACCCCCAAATCCTGCATCCTCAGATCCTGCACCTCCAAATCCTGCATCCTCAGATCCTGCACCCCCGAGACCCCAAATCCTGCACCTCCAAATCCTCCATCCTCAGATCCTGCACCCCCGAGACCCCCAAATCCTGCACCCCAAATCCTTCACCCCCAAATCCCGCATCCCCAAATCCCGCATCCTGAAATCCTGCACCCCCAGATCCTGCCCCCCCCTCCTTGCTTCTCTGCCCTCTCGGATCCCCAGTCCTGAAGATCTGCACCCCCAAACACCCTCAGATCCTGCCCCCCCCACCCCCGACTTCTTTCTCCGCATCCCCCGGTGCCCCCCGCTCCCGCCCGCCCGCCCCGCACCCACCCGCCCGCCCGGGATCTGGGACCCTCGGCCACTTCTCGGGCATCTCCCGAGGCACCGTCATGGCTGCGGGGCCTCGGACCTCCCCGGCGGCTCCATCCCATCCCGCTCTGCCCGGTGTCCCGGGCCGGGCCCTCCCGCCCCGCCCCGCCGCGTTGCCGCGGCAACGGCCGCCCCGGGGCCCAGCGGGGCCTACCCGGGCCTACCGGGACCCCGAGCCGCTCACCTGGGGCCCTCCGAGCCGCGCACCGCTCCATGGCCCCAAGCCCCGAAACCCATGGGGAGCGGGGCGGCCCGGACCGGGGCCGGGGCCGCTGCCGGGGCCGGGGCCGCTGCCGCCGTCTCAACGCCCCATGGCCGCGGCGCTGCCGATCGGCGGCGGAAGTGATGGGGCGGGGGGCGGCGGCGGAGGGGAGAGACCCAGAGCTACCCCCGGGGGTACCGGGAGACGGGGAAGGGAGGGACCCCGGGGGTACCGGGGGCAGCCTCGGTGGATCCCGGGAACAGGGGGGCTGCCCCGAGGGTCGGGAGGGTGAGGGGGGGTCACTCCCAGCAGCCTCGATGGTCGCGGAGGTGCGGAGGGGTTATCCCGGGGCAGCCTCGGTGGTCGGGGGGTTGTCCCCGGGGCAGCTTCGGTGGATCCCGGGACCAGGGGGCAGCCTCGGGGGTCGGGAGCTGTCCCCGGGGCATCCTCGGTGGAACCCAGGACAAGGGGGGCTGCCCCGGGAGTCGGGAGGGTGAGGGGGGGTTACGCCGGGGGCAGCCTTGGTGGATCCCAGGACCATGGGGGTATCCTCGGTGGTCGCGGGGGTAAGGGGGGGTGTCCCCCGGGGCATCCTTGGTGGATCCCGGGACTAGGGAGCATCCTCGGTGGTCGCGGGGGGTGTCCCTGGGGCATCCTCGGTGGAACCCGGGACGAGGGAGGCTGCCCCGGGGGTCGGGAGGGTGAGGGGGGGTTGCCCCGGGGCATCCTCGGTGGTCGGGGGGTTGTCCCCGGGGCATCCTCGGTGGATCCCGGGACCAGGGGGGCTGCCCCGGGGGTCGGGAGGGTGAGGGGGGGTTACCCCGGGGCAGCCTCGGGGGTCGGGGTCTGTCCCCGGGGCATCCTCGGTGGATCCCGGGACCAGGGGGCATCCTCGGGGGTCGGGAGCTGTCCCCGGGGCATCCTCGGTGGATCCCGGGACCAGGGGGGCTGCCCCGGGGGTCGGGAGGAGTCCGGCGGGGTGTCCCCCGGGGCATCCTCGGTGGTCGTGGGGGTGTCCCGGGACATCCTCGGTGGATCCCGGGACCACGGGAGCATCCTCGGTGGTCGCAGGGTACTGGGGAAGCATCGGTGGCCCCGGGGGCACCCAAGGGAGCCGCCCGTTCCCCGTCCCCTGGCAGCACATGGGTCCCCCGGGGATGGGGGGGGGACACACACAGCTCAGCCCCCCCGGGGGTCTGCAGACCACTCGTGTCCCCCCGTGTCCAGACACAGCGACAGCTCAGAGCCTCAGGGCTTTTTTAATGATGCTGCAGGGGCTGGCAGGAGGGACTGCCAGGCAGGGGAGGAGGGGGGGGGATGTCCCTGGCATCACCGCTTCCGGAGCTGTATTTCCCTGGGATCTTCCTTCTCCAGGGGTATCTTGGAGTCCGGAGAGTTCTGCAGGGCCAGGGGGTCCTCCCAGTCCATCGGGTGATGGAAAGCCACGAAGAAGTGGTAGAGAAAGGTGCCCAGAGCTGACCCCGGCAGCGGAGCCACCACCGGCACCCACCACCACCCATTGCCCCTGCTGGAGACGCAGAAAAAAGGGGGGGTGGGGGTGTCACCGCTGCTCCTGTCACCTCCCCCTCCTTCCCTTGACTCACCTGAACACCTCTGGACCCCAACCCGCCACGTAGGTGAAGAGCCGGGGCCCGAAATCCCGGGCAGGGTTCATGGGGCAGCCGCAGTTGAAGCCCATGGAGAGCCCGATGGACAAGACCAAAAGGGCCACGGCCTGAGGCTCCAGACCCATGATCACCCTTTTGTTCCGGTCATCCAGGAGGGCCAGGACCCCCGTGATCAGCATCGCCGTGCCCATCACCTGTGGATGGGAACACTTGGAAATATGGCTCTCAAATCAGTGGTTTTTTTCTTTTAAAAATATGGCAAACATCTTCTCGATAATAGATTTTTTTTTTTTCCCCCCTCAAACTTAACTGGGTTCTGGTTTGTGCCTTGGCAGGCACCTAAAGATAAGGATGCTGATCAGAAAGGCTCCTGGGATGCTGTCAAGACCATAAATTTAGCAAGGTAACAAGGACTGAAGGATTACAATAATTTAAAGAGAAGTTCTCAGGATGGCAGATCTTTGCCCGGTAATTTATGAAAAGACAGAACCCTTTTTGCTGTATAAAAACTCAAAGACAAAAGGAGAAGACTCTGGCTCTCTCTTCTCCCCCCCCCCCCCCCTTCTTCTTCTCTCATCACTTCAGCTTCAGCACCAGCAGGAAAAAAAACAGCAGAGAACAGCAGCCAAGAAGGAACAAAACTTAATTCCTTTCCTTTTTCCTTTCCTTTTTCCTTTCCTTTCCTTTCCTTTCCTTTCCTTTCCTTTCCTTTCCTTTCCTTTCCTTTCCTTTCCTTTCCTTTCCTTTCCTTTCCTTTCCTTTCCTTTCCTTTCCTTTCCTTTCCTTTCCTTTCCTTTCCTTTTTCCTTTCCTTTCCTTTCCCCTTTCCTTTCCTTTCCTTTCCTTTCCCCTTTCCTTTCCTTTCCTTTCCTTTCCTTTCCTTTCCTTTCCTTTCCTTTCCTTTTTCCTTTCCCCTTTCCTTTCCTTTCCTTTCCTTTCCTTTCCTTTCCTTTCCTTTCCTTTCCTTTCCTTTCCTTTCCTTTCCTTTCCTTCCCTTCCCTTCCCTTCCCTTCCCTTCCCTTCCCTCTCTCTCCCCAGAGTGACTGATTTACCCCTCCTCTTATAAACTCATTTCTTCTTTTAAAGGTGCTGTTGTTATTTTCTCCTTTTCCCTGAAACCAACCTTTCGAATTTGCTTAAATCCTAAAGCCTGTTATTTAGGTAAATTTCACGGGAGGCTGATTTTTCCACGGGATCAAAATATAAAATAAAAACAGGTGCAGGCAGCAGCTCAGCACCGGGGGGGCACCCAACCCCAGCACCCACCTGGTCCACGAAACCATTGGAGAGGGAGAGGTGGCTGGCAGGGTAGGTGGCAAAGATGGAAGCAGTTTCCCGGGGGCCAGAGGTGGTGAGGGTCCCGTTGCTGTAGTTCCAGATGGCATCTGGGGGGACAGAGCCAAAGCCCTGTCCCTAAGCTGACCCCAACTCAGCTGCCGGGCTCCCCGTCCCCCCCAGCACCCACCCCCCCACCCACCCAGCACCTACCATAGTAGAGGATGTAAACAGCTCCAGAAGCAAGGAAGGATCCCAAGGTCTGCACAAACACAAAGACGGGAAATTTCCACCAGGGAAACTGTTCCATCAGGCAGAGGCTGAAGGTGTACGCCGGGTTCAGGTGGGCTCCTGCAACGGAGCCAGGTGAGGGGCCGGGAGAGGGAGGGCCCAGGGGATCTGGAGCTGGGGGGGGGGGGGGGAGGGGGCAGCAGGAGTTGGGACCCCCTCCCCGGCCTCACCAGAGACTCCTCCCCCCGTGTGGATGGCGACCATGACAGCCAGGGAGCCCGCCAGGTTGGCAGTGATGGTGTTGCCCTTCAGCTCGAAGCTGGTGACCATCTGTGCTGCGGCGCTCAGGGTGAGGAGCTGGAGGAGAAGGACACGGACACAGCGCTGCTGCAGCACTCTTGCACCACTCTTTCACAACTGTTTCACCGCTGGTCCGGCCCTGCTCCATCACTGCCACACAACTGCCCCAACGCTGCTCCATCACTGCCCCACAACTGCTCCATCAGTTTCACCACTGCTCCATCACTGCTCCACAACTGCCCCACAACTGCTCCATCACTGTTTCACCACTGTTTCACCACTACCCCATCACTGCCCCAACACTGTTTCACCACTGCCTCACCATTGCCCCAACACTGCCCCACAACTGCCCCATCAGTTTCACCACTGCTCCATCACTGCTCCACAACTGCCCCATCACTGTTTCACCAGTTTCACCACTGCTCCACCACTCCCTCACCACTCTTTCATCACTGCCCCATTACTGCCCCATCACTCTTCCATCACTGGTCCATCACTGTTTCACCACTGCTCCATCACTGCTTCACCACTTTCACCACTGTTTCACCACAGCCCCATCCGACCCCCTGCCTGGATCCCCAAAAGGGGCTCTGACCCCACTGCTCCTCACTGCCAGCTCTGGCTCCATCCTTTCCCTCTCCCAGCCCTGAGCTCCAGCTTTGGGTGCCAGTCCTGGAGGCAGAGCAAGGCACTCAACTGGTTCCACTGGTGCTTTTGGCAGCGAGACAACAAAATTATCAGCAATTAATTAATCACAGTGCTTCCCTGTGGAGATAGCAGGGGAGGGTGCAGCCCTGGTGTCACCACCAGCCGGATGCCACGTTGGGGCTCCAGAACCCCAACCTTTGCCTGTTCCAGGCTGGGAAGAGTGGAGCCACGCACTGCCCTGCACTTCTCCCTCGTGTGCCCCGTGACAGCGCCCGTGTCCCCGCTGCACCAGAGCCAGAGCAGCACCGGGTGTCCTGTGCCACGGGAACAGGGTCCAAGAGGCAACTCCCCCGCTGCCTGGCGCAGCCCCAAACCCCCCCACGGAGAGGCAGGGAGGGTGATCCTGGGACACCCCCCCCAGCAACACCCACCCTGGGCCACCCCACTCACGATGAGCACGAAGACCGCGAAGAGCTCGGCCAAACATTCCCGTGCCAGAGGATTCCGGACGTGGAAAAGCGCCCGGGTCTTCTCGAAGAGGGACATGGTGGTGGTTGGAAGAGGCAGAGGTGACAGTGGGGTTGGTGGCTCCTTCCCGGTGTGATTTTTATGAGCCCCAGGGATGGGGTGGGTGATAACAAGCAGACTTTAAACCAATCAGCACCACACCACAGGGTGACGCCCAGCAGGGACCAGAGTCCCGTGTGGGGTTGGGGACACTGGTGATGGTGTGTCCCCCCCACCCTTTGTAGAGCCAAACCCAGCAGGAGCTCTGGAGGATCCCCGGGCATCCGTGGAGAACCCAGCCCTTGCTTGAGGTGACCTGGAATGGGCACTTTCCCCTCAGGACAGCCCCTGTTTTTCCCTGCCTGATCCTTGCCCAAGCTCATTCTTTAATGAAGAGGCCCCTGGGAAGGCTCCCAGGATGAGAGTGTCCTGGTGGAGGTGTTGGAACAGCACCAGGAAGACCAGGAGCAGGGAGGGAGGTGGGCAGGGAGCAGCAGAGAGGAGCCTGGTGGCCACTTCACCCGTGGGGCAGCCCCCAGGAGCTGCCTCGGTGGCTCCAGGGAGGTTCCAGCCTGAAGGAGCCTGACAGGTCCCCAATAAACAGATTTTTAAATAGCATAAATAGATTTTTATTGCTCTGTACACACACACTCGGCCCCCTGGGGGTTTCTCTGCAGCACCCCAGCAGGCAGGCAGCCCCCAGCCTGGCACCAGCCCCCAGCAGGATCCGACCCATCTGCAAACAAAAAGAGGGGGTGAGAGGAGGTTGCTGCCCACATCCCCCCCTCCACCCCTGTCACACACATACAGGCCGCTCAGCTGGGGTGGGGTGGGGAGGGGGCACAGCTACCAGCTGGAAAACCAGCGTCGGAAGAAGCTTCCCAACATGGATGAGGGATCCCTCAGGTCGGGAACCCGGAGCTCCTCCTGCAGCAGCCACGTTCCGGTGAAATTCGCCAGCTCGCCTGGGAGAGCAGGGAGAGCCCGCTCAGAGGGGATCCCCCCCTGCTCCCCCGCCCCTCCTCAGCACCCCCACTCACGCTCATCCACGCTGAGCACCCCCTCGTGGTGGTCCTTGCCCTGCCCATCCTCCTTGGTGCTGGTGATGAAGGTCTGGTCCCCCCTCCTCCGCGTCACCGTGGTCTCCCGGCGCCCATGGCTGTCCTGCACGGTCCGGCGCTCCTCCACTGCCTGCAGAGAGCACCCACCCCTCAGAAACCCCCCCCAAACCCCAGGCTCTGCCCCTGGCACTGGGGACACTGTCCCCAAGCCCCCCATGGGGCTGTAGGGGTGACCCAGAGGGGACACTCACCCCGTCGGGGAGAGTCACTTTGGTGACGGAGACGCTCTGGAAGTAGGAGTGGGGTTTGGGCTCCTGGGGTCTCAAGATGGTTCCTAAGCCCACGGAGGACACCTGGGAGTCCAGGTCTGTGGAGGAGACAGGAGGAGGTGACAGCAGTGTGGGGACAACGCCCCGGCAGTGTGGGTGGGGGGTGTGGGGGAAGGCAGAGACCCCACAGCCCCCCTTGCTCCTGGCACCCACCTTGATCTTCCTTGAGGGCAGGAGGAGCTGGGCTGGGGTCTTCCAGCTGCAAAGCAAAGCCACAGCCCGGTGACAAGGAGGCAAAGGGTGACAGCCATGCCTGGGGGGGGGGACACACAGAGCCTTCACCCACCCTCAGGAAGGGTCTCCAGGGTCGGGCCGGGTCCCTGGGGTCGGGTCCAGGGGTCTTGGGGCTCTCTGGGTGCTTCAGCATGGAATCCCGCAGCGCCCGCCCCGCGCTGCCCTCGGGGGGGAGTGGGCGGGGGGGGGGTCTGGGGAGCAAAAAGGGGGATGGGGTCAGGCCGGGCGGTTCCGGGAGGTCCAAATCCACCCGCGTGGGGACAGTCCCTTCCCATCCCCACCGAGAGGCTGCGGGGGGGCCGGCCCAAGCCCCCCCGAAGGCCCCCAGGAGGTCGCTCATGTCCCGGAAAAGCTCCTCGAAGGCACCGCGGGACCAAGCGGGGTTAAAACCGAAGCCGAAGGTGAAATCCTGGGGGGGCTGCGCCATGAAGGGGCCGTGGCCATCGTCACCCTCCTCCTCCTCCTCTTCCTCGTCCCAGGCCGAGCCACCGAAGAGCGGATCCCGGGGCCTGCGGGACGGCGGCGCTGAGAGACGGAGGGGACAGCGGAGGGCAAAGGACAAGCGGGGTCCAAAGGACAAACGGGAGCGGGGACAGAACCCGCGGGGCAATAACGGGGGAGAAACCGGAGGGAGGGAGGGGGGGGGAAGGGAGGGAGGGAGGGAGAGCAGTGACGGGGCCGGTGCTGGCGGGGACACGGGGGGGGGACACCGGGGACGGAGCCTGGCAGGGCCGGGGGGACACCGGGGATAACGGGGCAGAGCCTGCGGGGACATCGGGGGGGAACGGGGACAGAGCCTGAGGGGACACCGGGGGGACCGGGGAGAGAACCCGCGGGGACACGGGGGACACCGGGGGAACGGGGACAGAGCTTGCGAGGACCGGGGAGACACCGGGGATAACGGGGACAGAGCCTGCGGGGACACGGGAGACACCCGGGAGATAACGGGGACAGAGCCTGCGGGAACATCGGGGGGATAACGGGGACAGAGCCCGCGGGGACACGGGGGACACCGGGGGGACCGGGGACAGAGCCTGAGGGAACACGGGGGACACGGGGGGGACCGGGGACAGAGCCCTCGGGGACACGGGGGGACACCGGGGGGAGAGGGGCTGGGGGAGCGGGGCTGAGGGCCGGTCCGGGGAGGCGGTGCCGGTACCTGGGTCGCCCGGAGAATCCGAAAAAGCCCCGAAAAGCGTCGTAAAAATTCATGGCGTTCCGCTGCCTCCCCCCCCGCGCTGCCGGAAAGCGCCGGGGGTGCCGTAAAAAGCGTCGGAAAGCGTGGCCGGGGTGTCGCGATTGTCGCTTATGTCGGCGACATGGGCGGGGGGGTTGGGAGGGGGAGGCTCGGTGTCCGTTAGCGGGGACCCCGAGGTGTGGAGCGGGTTTGATCCCTGGGGCAGGATGGAGAAGGGGGAAGGCGGGATGGAGGGGAAGGGACGGATCCTGGGACACAGCCCGGGAAGGGAATGGAGAAGGATTTGGGGGTGTTGGGGGAGGAGAAGCTCAAGATGAGGCAGAAGCAGGAGGTGAGAGCCCAGAACCCCCCCTGTGCTGGGCTGCATCCCCAGCAGGGTGAGCAGCACCAGGGGGGGGGTTGTTCCCTCTGGGGAGACCCCCCTGGGGTAAAGTGGGTCCAGTTCTGGGGGCCCCAGTACCAGAAGGACAGAGAGGTGTTGGTGCTGGTCCAGAGGAGGTGCTGGAGCAGCTCTGGAGTCAGGGGGAGAAAGATGGGGGTGTTCAGGTTGGAGAAGGAGAAAGGGGAAGGAGAAAAAGAAGGAGAAAAAGAAGAAAAAGAAGAAAAAGAAGGAGAAGGAAGGGGAAGGAGGAGGAGAAGGAGAAGGAGAAGGAGAAGAAGGAGAGGGAGAAGGAGGAGGAGGAGGAGGAGAAGGAGAGGGAGAAGGAGAAAAAGAAGGAAGGGGAAGGAGGAGGAGGAGGAGAAGAAGGAGAAGGAGAAGGAGGAGGAGAAGGAGAAGGAGGAGAGGGAGAAGGAGAAAAAGAAGGAGAAGGAAGGAGGAGGAGGAGGAGAAGGAGGAGGGGAAGGAGAAAAAGAAGGAGAAGGAGAAGGTTCTGGGGAGACCTCAGAGCACCTTCCAGTGCCTGAAGGGGCTCCAGGAAAGCTGGGGAGGGACTTGGGACAAGGGCCTGGAGGGATGGGATGAGAGGGAATGGCTTTGAACTGGAAGGGGGGAGATGGAGAGGAGAAATTGGGGAGAAACTCTTTGGGGTGAGGGTGCTGAGCCCCAGGTTGCCCCCAGAAGCTGTGGCTGCCCCATCCCTGGAATTGTTGGAGGTTTGGATGGGGTTTGGGGGAGGTGTCCCTGCCCATGTGGGTGGCACTGGGTGAGCTTTAATGTCCCTTGCCACCCAAACCACTCCATGACCCAATGACCTTGAGCTTTATCCCAAGGCTGATGTGCTGCACCTTTATTTTTGGGTCTGTGTCCCCTCCCACTCTTTCACCTTTCAGAGAGGTGCTGGTGCTGGTCCAGAGGAGGTGCTGGGAGACCCATGTCAACATTTTTGAAGGGCTTGGTTCAATTGCTTAAAAAAAAAAAATAAAATTGAGGGTGTGCTTGGCTGCTGAAGGGGATCATAGAATGATAGAATCACAGAAAGTGAGGGATTGAAAGGGACCCCAAAAGATTCCAAGCAGAAAAAGAGCCAGGTGGGTTTGGATGTCCCCAGAACCCCCCTGGGTCAGGGCTCCCTCCCAGGGAAAAAAATTCTTCCTTGTGCTTCTCTGGAAGTGTCTGTGCTCCAGTTTATCACCATTGCCCCTTGTCCTATTCTCAGCCAGCCCTGAGAAATTGATAAGGGAACAGGCAGACGTTGGGAAGAGGAACTTGGAGTCAAGTTGGGCAATCAGCCCAAGGAACAGTGTGTGAAACTGGTTAGGTCAGCCAAACCCCTCCCCTTGAATTCTGCTAATTATTTATAACAACTTCTATTTATAGTCATTTGCTTATTAATTGGAATATGAAAACCACACCGTTCCAAGGGAGGGAGGGAACTTCCCAAATCAACTTCCCTTGGGTTTGGGAAGTTGAATTAAATGAAGTTTTGAAGTTGAAAATGAACTTGTGAAGTTGGATTAAAATGGGGCCTTAAATTCAGATGGAGAAAATCCTTACCAGGAGAACCCAAGCACTGGACAGGGGTAACCAACACAAGAAAAAAATTCTTTAATTTGAGGGTGCTGAGCCCCAGGTTGCCCCCAGAAGCTGTGGCTGCCCCATCCCTGGAATTGTTGAAGGTTGGATGGGGTTTGGAGCCCCCTGGGCTGGGGGGAGGGGTCCCATGGGGGTGGCACTGGGGGAGCTTCAGGGTCCCTTCCAACCCAAACCTTTTTTTTTGGTGAGAAAATTTCCCCCCCCCCTTTCAGGGGATCCCTCCCCGAGGACAAGGGACACATCCTGCACTTGGGTCACCTCCCCCTTCCCAAGGAAAGGATCCGTTTTTCCAGCTGGGAAAAGGAGCTGGAAGGGGTTGGGTGAGCTCAGTGGGTGGCCAAGGTGGCCAAGGTGGCCACCAGCATCTGGGCTGGAGCCAAGGAGGAGCAGGGCAGGGATTGTCCCCTGGGCTGGGTGTGGGGAGGTCACAGCTCCAATCCTGGGATGGGGTCTGGGCCCCTCAGGAGCAGAAGGAGATTAAGGGGATGGAAAGTGTCCAGAGAAGGGAATGGAGCTGGGAAAGGGAATGGAGAGCAAGGAGAAGGTTTGAAGAGCAAGGAGAAGGGTTTGGAGAGCAAGGAGAGGGTCTGGAGAGCAAGGAGAAGGGGATGGAGAGCAAGGAGAGGGTCTGGAGAGCAAGGAGAAGGGTTTGGAGAGCAAGGAGAGGGTCTGGAGAGCAAGGAGAGGGGGATGGAGAGCAAGGAGAGGGTCTGGAGAGCAAGGAGAAGGTTTGGAGAGCAAGGAGAAGGGGATGGAGAGCAAGGAGAAGGGGATGGAGAGCAAGGAGAGGGTCTGGAGAACATGGAGAAGGTTTGGAGAACATGGAAAAGGGTCTGGAGAATGTGGAGAGGTTTGGAGAGCAAGGAGATCTGGAGAGCATGGAAAAGGGTCTGGAGAGCAAGGAGGAGGGGCTGGAGAACATGGAGAAGGGGCTGGAGAAGTTGTGAGGAGCAGCTGAGGGCCCTGGGGGTGCTGATCCTGGAGCAGAGGAGGCTGAGGGGAGACCTTGTGGCTCTCTGCAACCCCCTGAGAGGAGGTTGGAGCCAGGGGGGGTCGGGCTCTGCTCCCAAGGAACAAGGGATGGGACAAGAGGAATTCCAGGGGAGGGTGAGGTTGGAGCTGGGGAACAGTTTCTCCCTGGAAAGGGATCTCAGGACCTCCCAGAGGTGGAGTCCCAAGCCCTGGGGCAGTGGACTTGGATCTTGAAGTCCTTTTCCAACCCAACCCATTCCATAAAGCTTTCCCTGCTGGGGTGTCCTCTGCTCCATCCTCCACCATCTGGGGCCACCTCTGGTCTTGTCCCCTCCTGTGGCCACCCAGGAAATGGAGGGGCCCTGGTCCAGGGAAGGGACAGGGAAAAGGATAATGATGTCCCTGTGCTGAGAGCCTGGAAAAATCCACAAAAAAGAAAAAAAAAAAAAAACGAAAAAAAAGAGAAAAAAAATACAAATAAAAGAAAAAAAAAGCTGGGGAGAGGTGGGGGGAAACACCACAACCCCCCCACTCCCCCTTCACCTTGCCCGGGGCCTCCCACTCCCCACTCCAAAAATCTGGAACCAGGTATTAAAAAATACACACGTCACTTTGTGATCTTTATTCTCTTTAGTAAATCACCTGCAGGGGGGCTCAGGTGAAGTGACTGATTGGAACTGAAAAATACAAGATTTGGAGCGCAGAGAAAAAAAAAAAAAAAAAACAAACCAAAAAATACAAACAAAACCCAAAAAAAAAAAAAAAACCCAAACCAACCCCCAAATCAAAAGCAGAACTTACAGTGTGCAAAGGGGGTGGGGAGGGCAGGACCTGTGCTCGGGGCCTGCAGGGAGGGAAGGGGCAGAGATGGAGAAATTAAAATTCAGGGGGAAACTCCCCGGGCTCGGCAGGAAGGGAGGGGGGGGATGGAGAAAGGAAATGAGAGAACTCCAGGACGGTGTGGGGTTTTTGTTTTTATATACAAGACACATTTATCCATTAAATTTAGAACACGGTACAAAAAAACACTTCAACTAATTCATCTTACAATGCTGTTCATATCAATTACTGTTCTTATTTCCTAATAATAAGGGGGTTTGCTGTAGGCGACTCGCAGCTTCCACTCCTTTGGATCCGAGAGGTTTTGGGGCACCAGGAGGTAGGGAAAGGGTTGGGAAGAAGGGAAAGAAAGGAGTAAAAACCAAAAAAGGCCCCTACGGCAAACAGTTCATAATCTGAATGCAGAGAGAGAGAGAAAGAGAGAGAGAGAAAAGAGAGAAAAAAACCAAAACAAACGAAAAAAAAAAAAAAAAAAAAAATACAAATTCTATATTACATACAAGAGGAAAGGTGGCTGAAGAGGGACAAGGCAGAGCTGCTGCTCCAGTCTGCCCTGCCCTGCCCGGGGGGACTGCAGGACCCGGGCACTGCCCTCTCCTTCCCGGGATTTTTCGGCCTCGGGTCGGATTCGTTTTTTTTTTTCCGGAAGCAAAGGGATGGGTGAGGGCGGCCCCGGCCTCAGTTGGCTCCCCAGCTGTAGCTGTTGTAGGCAGATTTGTTGGCCTGGGATTTTTGGGGGATGGAACTTCCTTGGCTGCGTTGCCCGGAACCGCTCTGAGGGGAAAAAAAAAAAATAAAAAGGAGAAGCAACGGGTTAAGGGAGAACCGGCACGGGGTGGGTCGGGACCCCCCCCCTCCTCCTGGTTCTGCTGAAGGTTCTGGTTCTTCGGTGCTGACTGACCCACCTCAGCTCCCCGGGTTGCCTCTCCTGGGGCAAAGCAGCCTTTGGGTGATGCTGCTTCTGGTTCTTCGGTGCTGACTGACCCACCTCAGCTCCCCGGGTTGCCTCTCCTGGGGCAAAGCAGCCTTTGGGTGATGCTGCCCTGGCAGCCACAGGACCCTCCCTCTGCTCTGCACCTTCCTCCGGATCGGCACCGGATCGGCACCGGCACCGAGGGGGGGGGGGAGCAGCTCAGGCCCCGAGGAAATGGGGAGAGGGGAGAAAGGGAGGAAGGATGGGGGGGGAAAAAGGGTGGAGCAGGGGGTGTGTGTGTCTGTGAGAGGTGTGTGTGTGTGCACATCCTGCCTCAGGGCCTCTCTCCTCGGCCGGTGGGATCGCAGGGGGAGAAGGCGGGGGGCTACGTGAGCCTGGGGGGCCTTAGGGGCAGGGGGGGAGACCCCAGGACAAGGTCAATGCATTATCAGAGAGGTTCATTACCTGATCTTCCTGCTGGCGTTGGCAACACAGTATCGTCTGCAAATATGGAAGCTGTTGCAGTACCAGGATATGTAAAAATAAAGGGACAAACTATGACAATAGAAAGCCAAGGTTAGACCTGAAAGCTACGGCGGGGTGGTGGCTGTGACCGGTTGCCCCTTTGGCTAAAGGAGCCAGTGGGGGGTTCAGGGTGCACATTGACTGGGGGAAGGGGCTCTGCCTGCCCGCTCCTGGGACAGCCCAGCGACCCCCAGCCCTTCCTCACCTCCTCCTCCTCCTCTTTTTTTTTTTTTTATTTTTTTTTTTTTGGGCCCTGTCTGTATGTGCTGGTGTAGGCGTGTGCGTGTCACCGCGCGTGGTGGGAGGGAGGGAAGGAGGGAAGGAGGGAGAGGGGGAAAGGAAAACCCTAGGAGATAGCCCGGCGAGGGCTTGGGGGGTTGGGGGAGGGTCTTACCTGCCCGTCCTGCTGCAGGTGGTGGTGGAGGATCTGGGAATGGGGCTGCTGATGAGGGGTGAGGATGTGCATGAAGGGGGTGGGGGGATACGCCGCCGCCGTGGCGGGGTTGATGGGGCCGCCGCTGCCCAGCGCCGAAGGCAGGTTGAAGGAGGCTGCTGGGGTTCCAGTGTGAAATCCCTGCTTCTCAAAGGATTGCTGAGGAGATAAAAAGGTGGAATAAGGGCTGGGAAATGGGGGGGGGATTGCCCTGTCCCTGCCTGGCAGCTCCCCTCAAACCCTCTCCCCCCAGTTCCCCAAAGCACGGGGCGGCGCGGTGCACGGACGCCGTCTGCCTAAGGGTTTCTGGGCTTGGAATTGTCCCAGCTGGAAAAATCAGCCTTTCCCAGCATTTCCCTTCTCCAAGGGGAAGGGACCTCATTGCTCAGGCTGTCTCAGAGCCAGGCTTCTGCTTCCCTGCAAAGCAGAACCTTCCCCAGAGCACAGAGCAGCCACTGACCTGAGTTTTGGAGTAGACAGAGCCCGAGATGTCCGGCACTCCCGTGTTACTGGATGTCACAGATACACCTGGAAAAAGGGAAAGGCAGGGAATTAGGCAGCAGCCACAGGGTCAGGAGGAGCTCCTGCTGCTAATACCAGCATCCAGGTGGAAAATTTTAGTGGCCTGGCAGCCAGGAAAGGTTTGGAGACAGAGACGGTTACCAGGGAGCAGGGTCAAGGTGGGAGGGTGTGAGGTTTTTTTGCTCTGGACATGAGGAGTTTCTGAATCCCTCCAGAAATAAATTCAGGGGCTTGCTGCCACTCAGAAAAATGCACAGAAAAGGGCAGAAAACTGCAAGTTTAAGAAGAGCTGGTGGGATGCAGCAGAAAAGGAAACAAACTCCCAGAGTGACACAGGAGCAAGAACAGCCTGAGAGCTCCTTAGACCCTGTAAATTCCCTGAAAATCAGCAAATTCCCTGTGAAAAAGACTCAAGTGTGGGCTGGGCTGGTTGGTGCAAGGATGGGCAGCAGTGGCACATGGTCTGGTGCAGAGGAAAGCCTCAGCCATCATTTAAGGCCCAGAAAAAGTGTTGAGACAAAAAGGTTTTGAAAGACTCAGCTCCAGGTGACTTGGTACAGAGCTGAAAGGCTCCTAGCAAAGAGAAAAAAGTGCCCTGCAGGGCTTTAGTGGGGTGAAAAAAAGGCATAGCAGGAATGTGAAGGCTGGAAAGGCAGGCTAGGTACAAGTCAGCCAGAAATTAACCAGTGAAACCCAGAAAAAGGGCAGGTTCCCAACCTTTGGGCACCTCTGAATTAAGAAGGAGACTTCTCTAGAAAGCAGGCACCTGCCAAATGCAGGAGGCAAAAAGTTCTCAGGCTCAAATCTAGAATAATTCCTGTTCTATTGATCATGTACAGAGAGAAAAAAAAAACAATAATCAAGCAGACATAAAAAACCCCCTAAACAAACCAAAAATCAATCAATTCAGCATCTTAAGCTTTCAGACAGGAGTCCAATGCCCAGCCATCCAGCTGCTGGACACAGAGGAGGACACGAAGAGCTCTGCACTCCTCCAACTTCCCCAGAAATGGATGTTTTGCAAGCCCTGGGCTTTTCCAAGGAGAATCAACTGACCTGCAGGTAGCACCAGGGCCATTTTTCCTCCCTGCTGCTGGAAGCAGTAAAAGCTGCAGCCCCTTTATGTGGCCAGTGAGCTCTGGTGCTGTGAAAGCTGCTGGGCAGGGGGGTCCTTACCAGTGCTGTATCCGTGTGAGCCGTAGCCACTGGGCTGCTGGAAAGGGGTGGCTGATGCATTGACACTGACATTCACACCATGCTGCTTGGAAGAGGTAGGAGCAACCTGGAAGAAGGAGAAAACCAGGAGAATGAGGAGAGGTTTCTCCTCCTTACCCCCTTTCCAGCCAAATCCAAGGTTTTGCCTCTGGGAAACTCACAGGGAACACGGCGGGCCCGTACTGGAAGGTGCTGGGGAGCCCTGGTACCCCTGTGTAGTAGGGCAGACTGGTGTAACTGTAGCCAGGAGGCAGTGCCGGGTTCAGGAAGGTCTGCTGGGTGGTGTGGTGGGTCTGGGTCTGGTTCTGCTGGGGTTGGGCCAAAGTTGTTGCAGGAGCAGGGGAGGAGGCGTCACCTCGGCCGAATTTTGGTAAATCACCTGGGGCAAAAGGAGATGGAAAAAAGAGGCATAGAGAGAATCACAGAGTGGTTGGGGATGGAGGGGGACCTCAAAAAAAAAAAAAAATTTTTAAAAGAGAAAATAACAAAAAAATAATCAAGATTCAAGCCCTCTCCTCTGCATGGACATGGGTGGCTCCCACTCAAATTCGGGATCGCTCCGTCTCAGCCCAAAAAGGGGACAAAGCAACAAATTCTGGGCATCCCAGCTCAGGAAGGAGATTGAGGTGCTGGAGAAGGTCCAGAGAAGAGCAAGGAGGCTGGGAAGGGATCCAGCACAAGACAAAGGGCTAAGGAGGCACCTCTGGAGAAGAGGAGGCTCAGGGGAGACCTCATCACTCTCCCCAACTCCCTGGAAGGAGGATGGAGCCAGGGGGGGTTGGGCTCTATCAGTCAGACAAGAGGCCATGGGCTTCAGCTCTGCCAGGGAAGGGTTAAATTGGGAATTAGGAAGGAATTCTTTCCAGAGAGGGGGATCAGGCATTGGAATGGGCTGCCCAGGGAAGGGGTGGATTCTCCATCCCTGGAGGTTTTTAAGAAGAGGCTGAATGTGGCACTCAGTGCCATGGGAACCACGGGGGGAGTGGATCCAGGGCTGGAATTGCTGATCCCAGAGCTCCTTTCCAACCCAAATGGTTCTGTGACTTCACCCAGCTCCCTTCCTAAAATCTGCAGCCCCCCCAAGCCCTCAGCCCTATGCACCCCAAGCTGTTAACTGCACTCCTCATCCCCAAGAAGAGGATTCAGAGGGAAAGGGACCCCCAGAGCAGCACCCAGTGTCACCAGCACTGGACAAACTGGCTGGACTGGACACTCCTGGCTGCCTGAAGACCAGGCCTCCTCCTTCTCCTTCTCTTTCTCCTCCTTGAGCTCTCCCTCTGCTCCCTCCATGCACCAGCAACAGCCCTGAACACAACTCAGCTCCTTCCAGAGCCAGACCTGAGGTCAAGAGCAGCAGCCAACAGCTCCCTGAAGAGCAGAGGCAAACATCTTCCTGCTAGGGATGTGTGGATGGTCCCTTTTTACAGCAGGGCTCACACCTCCCTCCCTCCTGACAACAAATCAGAGACCCAGCAGCTTGTAGAGTACTTGGAAATATCCCAGAGAGCACTCAGAAATCTCCCAGGGCACTCAGAAATCTCCCAGGGCACTCAGAAATCTCCCAGGGCACTCAGAAATCTCCCAGGGCACTCAGAAATCTCCAGGGCACTCAGAAATAAATATCCCTTCCTCTCCTCTCAGCCTGGGCACTGCAGGAGGCTTTGGCTGTGGGGCCTGGGGATGCTCCCTGGGCTGCTCTTTATCTGCACCTTCTTGGCTCCTCCACACAACACTTTCCCTGTTCAGAACTTGCAGAACAAGGCAGTGATTCCTCAGCACTGCCAGGAGTAGCCAGAGACAGGAATTATGCCCAGTGTTAAGCTGGCAAATGACTGAAAGCTGCAGTGCTGTGCCCTGAGCTTGGGATTTCAGCTCTGGGATGCTGGGCAAAAGCACTTCCAGACAAACAAGGAAGGGAGAAGTGGTGCTGGAAGAGCAGGGAGGCACAAAGTGCAGCAATTCCTAAAGGGTGAGACAGCAGAACTGCTGCCCAGTGCCAGGAATTAATGCACCTGGAAAGGTCAGGGAGAGATCAACCACCCACTCAACACCTGCTTTGAGCCTGACAGGTCCTAAATGTCCCATTTTTCTTTCTCCATGAGACTGTTGCATGGATAAAAAACTTCATTTCTCCAAGTTTTGTGGTTATTTTTTTTGTCTCTAAGTGCTTAACCCCCTGCAAAGAAGAAGCTCCCCAGTGTTCCACCTCCCAGATTCTTCCAACCATTCCTCCACACCATTCCCAGCTGCTGGATCACCTCCTGCTTGCTCCATCTTCCTGGGAAAATGCCTCAAAAATGTCCCCAGATGAGCAAATGGAAGTTGAGCTGCTGAGAACCATGCTCCAGACCAAAGGCAGTGCCAGAGGGTGGTGCAGGGGAGTTCCAGTGGACAATGGGACACAGGAATTTAGTGAGCTGGGACATGCAAAGGGGATGAGAGATCTGAGCCTCCTTTTTCCCTACCAGAGTATGGATTGCTGCTCAGGCTGCCATCTCTTCCAGTCAGTGGGGTGGTGGGTGTAGGGAATGGGATGCTGTAGTAATCCTGAAGGATGAAAACAAAAAGGAGAAGTTGTTTTAGGAGCTCTGTCCAAAGATGCAAAGTGAACGTCTTTTTTTTTTTTTTTTTTTTTCTTCCAAAGAAAAGGAATTTCTGGACTGCAGTTGGCAGATTTCTTGCTCAAGCAGCCACAGTGAGGCTCCTCACAGCCCACAGCAAGCCCTGGTTCTGTAGCAGCCACCATCTCCCTCATCTGGTTAAGGGAAAAACCAGAGAAAGCCTGTGGTGTGCAGGCCTTCAGCTTCCTCTCCACTTGACAACACAAGGGACACAAATATTGCTAAATCATGGAATCCCACACTGGTTTGGGTTGGAAGGATAAAGATCACCCAGTTCCAATCCCCCTGCCATGGCCAGGGACCCCTCCCCCAGCCCAGGGGGCTCCAAACCCCATCCAAACCTCCAACAATTCCAGGGATGGGGCAGCCACAGCTTCTGGGGGGCAACCTGGGGCTCAGCACCTCACCCAAAGAATTCTCCGCAATTTCTTCTCTCTCATCGCCCCTCTTCAGTTCAAAGGCATGTCCCTCTCATGCCCAGCCTCCAGGCCCTTGTCCCAAGTCCCTGCCCAGGCTTTCCTGGAGCCCTTCAGGCACTGGGAAGGTGCTGGCCAAGGGTGGGCGCCTTGGAGTCCTCCTCCTCTCCTCCTCCTCCATCTCCTCCTCCTCCATCTCCATCTCCCAGAAGAAGAATGAGAATGAGAGAAGAAGAAGAATGAGAATGAGAAGAGGAAGAAAGAATGAGAAGAAGAAGAATGAGAGGAGCGCTTGCGCGGCCGACTCCGAATCCTCAAGCCTCCTCGCAGACTCCGAGCCCGAAGAAGACTCGAGAAGAACCCCTCCTCCTCCATCCCTCCTCCTCCTCATCTCCTCCTCCTCCGATCGACTCCAGCTCCTCTTCCTCCTCCATCTCCTCTTCCTCCTCCATCTCCTCCTCCTCCATCTCCTCCTCCTCTCCTCCATCTCCTCCTCCTCCATCTCCTCCTCCTCCATCTCCTCCTCCTCCATCCCTCCCTCCATCTCCATCTCCTCCTCCTCCATCTCCATCTCCTCCTCCTCCATCTCCATCTCCTCCTCCTCCATCTCCATCCTCCTCCTCCATCTCCATCTCCTCCTCCTCCATCTCCATCTCCTCCCTCCTCCATCTCTCCTCCTCCATCTCCTCCTCCTCCATCTCCTCCTCCTCCATCTCCTCCTCCTCCATCTCATCTCCTCTTCCTCCTCCATCTCCTCTTCCTCCTCCATCTCCTCCTCCTCCATCTCCTCCTCCTCCATCTCCTCCTCCTCCATCTCCTCCTCCTCCATCTCCTCCTCCTCCATCTCCTCCTCCTCCATCTCCTCCTCCTCCATCTCCTCCTCCTCCTCCTCCTCCTCCATCTCCTCCTCCTCCATCTCCATCTCCTCCTCCTCCATCTCCATCTCCTCCTCCTCCATCTCCATCTCCTCCTCCTCCTCCTCCATCTCCTCCTCCTCCTCCTCCTCCATCTCTTCCTCCTCCTCCTCCATCTCTTCCTCCTCCTCCTCCATCTCTTCCTCCTCCTCCTCCTCCTCCATCTCTTCCTCCTCCTCCTCCTCCTCCATCTCTTCCTCCTCCTCCTCCTCCTCCATCTCTTCCTCCTCCTCCTCCTCCTCCATCTCTTCCTCCTCCTCCTCCTCCTCCATCTCCTCCTCCTCCATCTCCTCCTCCTCCATCCCCTCCTCCTCCATCTCCATCCCCTCCTCCTCCATCTCCATCCCCTCCTCCTCCATCTCCATCCCCTCCTCCTCCATCTCCATCCCCTCCTCCTCCATCTCCATCCCCTCCTCCTCCATCTCCATCCCCTCCTCCTCCATCTCCATCCCCTCCTCCTCCATCTCCATCCCCTCCTCCTCCACCTCCATCTCCTCCTCCTCCACCTCCATCTCCTCCTCCTCCACCTCCATCTCCTCCTCCTCCACCTCCATCTCCTCCTCCTCCACCTCCATCTCCTCCTCCTCCACCTCCATCTCCTCCTCCTCCACCTCCATCTCCTCCTCCTCCACCTCCATCTCCTCCTCCTCCACCTCCATCTCCTCCTCCTCCACCTCCATCTCCTCCTCCTCCACCTCCATCTCCTCCTCCTCCACCTCCATCTCCTCCTCCTCCACCTCCATCTCCTCCTCCTCCACCTCCATCTCCTCCTCCTCCATCTCCATCTCCTCCTCCTCCATCTCCATCTCCTCCTCCTCCATCTCCATCCCCTCCTCTTCCTTTTCCTCCTCCTTCTCCTCTTCCTTCTTCTCCTCCTCCCCTAAGGTCTCCCTCCCCATTGCAGCCTTCTCTTCTCCAGGCTGAAATAAACCCCCCCTCTCAGAGAACTCTTCTCAGCCACAGCCTCTTTCAAGAATCAGCCACAAACCTCTCATCACCCACTGCCTCCTGGAACTCTCCCATTCCCCATGGAATCTGCCCACCTGAGTAATCCAACTTCCCAAGTACAAAGGGAACAACTCCTTCCCACTGTCACAGGGAGATGGATCCATTTAAGCTCCATTTTTTTTTTTTTTTTTAATTTTTTTTTTGCCACTTCTCCAGCCTGACCTCCAGTGCACCCCAAACCTGCAGCCCCAGTGAGCTGTGAGCCCCATGTTGCTCCTCAGTACTTACCAAAGGGAACCTGGTCTGGAGCATCTGCAAATCATCATATCCATACACCTGTGGCTAGAAAAAAAGCCCAAGAGATAATGTTAGGGACACACTTTAGGTAAGGACACTCACCAGATTTTAGATTAAACCTTTAGATAAATGCAAGATGAAGCCAGAAGCAGAGGCTTTGTGACTGTGCAGGCAGACAGCAACTGTTACCCCAAGACTGACACTGCCAGGAGTGATTTTATGGGATCATAGAATAATTTGGGTTGGAAGGGACCTCTAAAGGTCCCTGAGCCAGATCAGGGTGCTCAGAGCTTCCTCAAGCCTCACCTTGAACATCTGCAGGGATGGGGCCTCGACCACCTCCCTGGGCAACCTCTTCCATTTTTCCACTTCCCCCATGGTAAAGAATTTTTTCTTAACTTCCAGTCTAAATCTTCTCTAATTTAAAACTGTTACCCCCTCATCCTATCACTACAAACAATCCATCTCCAGCCTTCCTGGAGACCCCCTGGACATACTGGAAGTCAGGTGCTCAGATAAAGAGGGAGCTCCAAACCCACTCCCCTCTGCTCCAGACCACAGAGGCACTGCACCAATTTCCTCCAGCAATTTCAACACTGAAATTCCTCCTTCAGCTTCAGAAAAGGGCTGTGACACAGCCCTAAGCTTTGTGGCAGCCACCACCCTTGTTTCTGAGTGGCTTTTGTCATCCCAGGGTGCTAAAACAGCTCCACTTTGCATGAGTCCTGCTCTGACTGAGGGGATGCTGCTCCCCAAAGGCTGGGCAAGACAGAATCTGCTCTGGAGATGGAGATCTCCAGACTTCCAGACATTTTTTCCCCCTAGGCACATGGATTTCCTTCTGCTACCATCTTATGGAAAGCAACAGGTCCCAACTTTTCCCCTCCCAAGGCAGTCCTGCTGGGCTGATGTTCCACTTTTTTTCCTTTCCCTACCATCCTACACCTCTCCCTCTTGGTTGAAGACAGAGCTAAGAGAGATCCCAGTGGTGTGATGAGACTGCAAATCATCCCCCCTCACCGGATAGGCGTGGAGCAACCCTGGAGCCATGATGTATGGATTAGGCAGCAATGGTGGAACTCCAGGAGGGAGGTTGGGAGGGGCTTTTCCTGCCAAAAAAAAAAACCAAAAATCCCACGGTGAAGCGAAGAGCAGGAGCTGTCTCTCTCCCAGCCCCCACACTCTCCCCCTGGGAGAGCAGCAGGGCCCAGGGGGAGGGGAATACCTGATGTTGTTGCAACAGAGCTGCGAGTGGTGGCTGTCACCGTGGAGTTGCTGCTGAGGCTGAGGCCCAGGCTGCTGACACTGCTCAGGCTGGAGGAGACGGTGACGGGCGGCGGGGCGGCCGAGACGGTGCTGGAGGGGGTGGAGAAAGTGCTAGCAGAAGAATGGAGGCTGGCTTCACTCTCCACACTTGTGTGCTAGGGAAAGGAAAGGAAAAAGAGAGTTTAAAAGGGGGGGAAGAGGAGATGGAAGAGGAGGAAGAGGGCAGGGAGAGCAGGAAGAGGGCAGGGAGAGCGCTGTCTGTGCAAAGCCCTGCCTGTCCCCAGCTGCTCCCTGGAGGCTGCCATCAACTCAGCTCCAGGCTACAAAAAAACCCACAAAAAACCTGCTCTGCATCTGGCTGAAGTCCAAAGTCCTGCTAGCAGCCAACCCACCCCTAATGCTTCCCATCCTCCCACGGGGATGCATCCCAAGACCTCTGTCTGCTGGAGAAGCCGGGCTGAGCATCACCTTTGGGGCAGGAGCTTTTTTCTTCCCCTGCAGGAATAAAAGGGGGCTCTGCAGGAGCCCCATCAGCCACCAGTTGGCTCTGAAATTTGGTAACAAAGCCCCCAGCACTTTCAAGAGCTGCCATGAGCTCAAAAGAAGCTGCTGCTGCCCCTGCCACAGGTGTCAAAGCCCTCGAGCCAGCGTGTTCCAACATCACCCTCCACACAACACCCAAAATTCCAGCAGGATTCCAGCAGCTCCAGTGACAACCTCAGCCCCCACCACTGGCTGTACAGCCAGAGCCCTCCAAGCTGAGCAGGAAGGGGTTTTCCTGGCACTAGAGCACCTCTAGACTCACCAGAAGAGTTGAAGTTGATGTTCTCCCCGAGGATGTGGATGAGGACAGACTGTTCTGCTGGGTGGGTAATGAACTGCAGGAGGAGGAAGAAAAGGTGGTCAAAGCCAAGGTTCAAAAGTGGTAGGAGCAGAGCAGATCCCATTCCCCATCCAGAGAGAAGTTTTGGATGCCCTCTCTCCCCTGGAGATGTTGAATGAGGCTTTGTGATCTCTAAGGTTGGAGGAGATGATCTCTAAGGTCCCTTTCCAACCTAAACCATTCTGGGATTCTGGGATTTTATGCTCTGCTCAGATGGGATGAGGCCCCTCAGCCCCCCCTCAGACTCTGCTGTCTGTCTCAGCCCCCTGCTTCTCCTTGTGCTTCTCTAGGAGCCCACCCAGCACCCTGCTGACCTGCTGAGCTGGGCTGTGGTGGTACTGGGGAGCTCCTCACTGTGGCTCAGGCTGCTCAGAGCTGTTGAGTGTTGGCTGGCTGTGGTCAGCAGGGAGGAGGCAGGGACCCCATCATTGAGAGGGGGGATGCTGGGAGCAGAGGGGGAATCAGATTTCACAGCTGGGCCTGTAGCACCTGGGGAAAAAAAAGCTTCAGGTTAAGGGCAGCTCCTAAATTCAGTGATGAGGATGAGATCTGGGGCTTCCCTCACTGCTGCCAAGCTCTGCTTCATCAGACAACCAGCTCTGCAAAGAGCTTCCAGACCTTCAGAGAAGGTGCTTTTCCCAAAACAAAGCAAAGTAAATTATTATCATCAGGGATGAGCCACTCATCAAGGATCTCCTGGATCCATCAGCAGAAAATTGAATATTTCAAGGCAAGCCAGAGTGGCAGCAATGGGTCCAGCAGGGCAAGGAGTTGCTCTTAGCACAGATAAAGCTTTTTATCCAAAGAACATGAGGAGTACAAGAGAGCTGGGACAGCCCTGGCACTGACAGACTCTTACCTTCAACAGCCTGCGTGGTTTGTAATGGCGTGGGTTGTACAGAACTGAAACCATTCTGAAGAAAAAGAGGAGAAAAAAAAGTTTTGGATGTTGCAAATGCTCATTTCCAGAGGCAGACCTGGTGTCAGCCCCCTGCCACACTCCCTCCTCAGTCCTGAAGAAGAGTTGCTCCCAACAGACACCACCAGACTGCACCAAGCTCAGCCCAGGTGACCCCCAAGCACCTACTTGAGAAAGCAGGGCAAGAAATTTTCCTGACTGGCTCAACAGCCTCAACCCAAGTGCATGAATCAAAACTGATGTTGTGCAGCACACAAGAATCAAACCCTTAAGACAACCCTAAATCCTCAGCCTGCCTGCCACATTACACTGAGACAGGTAATTACAGGAGACACAACACATGGCCTGTGATCAACTTCACCTCTGGTCACCCCACTGGCCCAGCCCCAGGTAAGTAATGTTTTTAAGCCAGAAGAAAGCACAGAAACCCTTGATAAACCACTTAGCTTCCTCCAAGACTTCACACGCCAGGCTTACTCAGCACAAAGGGTGAGCAAAGCTCTTTTCCTACCTTGGCCTGGGTCAGATCTTTCTGAGGTGAGGAGGAGATGGAGTTTGGGTATCGCCTCGTCTGGGTGGATCTCTGTTCATACAGTGGTCCCTGAGCACTGTTCTGGGAGGTAAATGTTGCTGTCTGTATTGTGCCACTCTGGTACCCAGACTCCTGGCTTTGATTGGATGAAATTGTGGATGAAGATTCACTAAAAAGGAGGGGAAAAACAAAAAAAAAAAGTTTACATTTTTCTCCAAAACAGCCCCGCTGGAAGCTGCCGACCCAGCCTCTTCGTTTCTAGCCCTTCAAAATAAAGCCTCAGCATAAAGGCACCACTCAGAGCAGCCCAGCAAACCCAGCAGAGAAACATCCCCAGGCACAGGAGGATGCTGGCACCTCACTGCAGCCCTGCCTCACACCCAGCTGTGCTCTGGGTGACATCTCAGGCCCCAGATCCTAAGGGTCAGAGCAACAGAAATCAGCGACGTTTCACCTGCTCCCCTGCACCCCGGTTTGCCAGGCAAGGAGCAGGGCAAAGCACACAGAATCTGCTCCCCAGGGACAAGGAGCAGCCATGCTGGGGGTTCCCCCTCCTGTGTTACCCACAACACAGTTTAAAAACAGCAGAAATCTCTGCTTCTGTCTAAGCACCACTGGCCAGTCAGCCACAGAGCTGCCTGGAAGAGTCTGCTGGTATCTTATGCTTTGCTGTCGCATACATTGTCCCCCCTTTGTGACCACAGAACAGTCAGAAAGGGTCTACTGGTATGCAGGATACCTACAGCCCTGGAAAAGCTGCCTGCTGGGAGCAGGGGGGGGTCCTCACCTGGCTGTGCTGGTGTACAGGCTGCTCTGAGCCTGGCTCACAGCCGTGCTTGTCGTGGGAGTCGATTCGTACTCTGCCAGAACAGGCTCTGACCCAAACTGTAATGCCCCAAACTGCAGGTTGAGCCCTGAGATATCTGCTGAGCCAGGCATTTCCACTGCCAGTGCAGGAATCTGTGAAGGAGGAACAACAGAAAGGGTCAATCAATCCTTGGGCTCAGCAGAGAAAATGATTTTAGTGTCCGCGTTAGCACGAGAGGGCACTGAGAGGCTTCCATGATGCTGTTCAGCCCAGGTGGACAAGTTCTGTCACCCTTCCACAGAACCAACAGCAGGAAGGCCTCACTCTGAGGACAGTCAGACACTGGAATGGTCTCCCAGGGAAAGCAGTGGATTCCCCCACTCTGGAAAGTTTGAGTCTCAGCTCGAGGGGGTGTTGAGACATCTCGCATCAACAGTTATCTTAGAGCAGGTCATCCCTGAGGTCCCTTCCAACCTATGACTCTATGGAAGCTGCACCAGGGGAGGTTTAGGCTTTATTTAGGGAATATTTTTTCCCTGAGAGGGTTGTCAGGCACTGGGATGGCTGAGGACAGTGATGGAGTCACCATCCCTAAGGCATTTAAAAGGCGTTTGGACCTGGTCCTTAAGGACATGGCTTAGTAGTTGGTCAAAGGTTGGACTGGATGATCTTGGAGGTCTCTTCCAACCTAAGGATTCTGTGATTCCATAAGACCAAGCCCAGCCCTTCCCTCTAAGCAGCCCAGATGAGTTTTTCTGCAGCTCTAACCCAGCACCTCCTTCCCCACTCACCTTTGATGTTAACGACGCTTTCTTCTTCTGCTGCTTCAGCTTTTGCTGTGCTGGCTGGGGACTGGAGGACTGGTTGTCCGAGGACCCTGGGGACATCTGGGGCAGAGGATTGGCTTTGCTGGGCAGTGGTGAGGAAGGGGGTGGTGGCACAGTTGTGGAGGCAGTCACCACAGGCTGCTTCTCCTGCATGAAGACTTCGATCATGGTTGAAGTTGATGTGAAGGCCTGACGCTTGGTGAAGGGGCTGTGCACTGAAGACTCCGTTGGGTTCTTGAGATCTACTGGGGAAGAATAGTGTTGACTTAGCTGGATTTGTTTCCTAAAAAACCCTAACATCGAGTTCTGACACTTCTCAGCATCAAGAAAATCAAAACCGTTTCACACCGCGGCTCCTCCCTGGAGTCTGTTAAACTCAGAGAGCAGAGAACCCCAAAATCCCCACTCCCAGCCTCACCCTCACCAAAAAACCAAAGCTGAGCCCTCCAAGCCCTTCCCCACAGCTCTTTTCACCACCTCAAGAGGACAAATTGAACTTGCAGAGCAGAATTCCCCCATCCTCCAAGGAAAGTTGGGCTTCAGAGCCCCCTGCGTGGGGGCACCGCAGGTCAGGGTCCTGCAGGGACCTGACTCTGCTTCTTTTTCCCTCTCTGCCAACTCTGCTGCCTTCCCTGCCCTGCTCCTTCCCTCCCTGCCCTCCTCCTTCCCTCCCTGCCCTGCTCCTTCCCTCCCTGCCCTGCTCCTTCCCTGCTCTGCCCTGCTCCTTCCCTCCCTGCCCTGCTCCTTCCCTCCCTGCCCTGCTCCTTCCCTGCTCTGCCCTGCTCCTTCCCTCCCTGCCCTGCTCCTTCCCTCCCTGCCCTGCTCCCTCCCTCCCTGCCCTGCTCCTTCCCTGCCCTGCCCTGCTCCTTCCCTCCCTGCCCTGCTCCTTCCCTGCCCTGCCCTGCTCCTTCCCTCCCTGCCCTCCTCCTTCCCTCCCTGCCCTGCTCCTTCCCTCCCTGCCCTGCTCCTTCCCTCCCTGCCCTCCTCCTTCCCTCCCTGCCCTCCTCCTTCCCTCCCTGCCCTGCTCCTTCCCTCCCTGCCCTGCTCCTTCCCTCCCTGCCCTGCTCCTTCCCTCCCTGCCCTGCTCCTTCCCTCCCTGCCCTGCTCCTTCCCTCCCTGCCCTGCTTCCTCCCTCCCTGCCCTGCTCCTTCCCTCCCTGCCCTGCTCCCTCCCTCCTGGCCCTGCTCCTTCCCTGCCAGAATTCCTCCAAGGAATCCTCAGGAGCTGCCCACCCTCAGGGTCTCTGCACAGCTGCACCCCCCCTCCTCCTTTGCCTGACCCCAGCTTATTAAAAACCAACTCCTGTTCTTTCTGCCTCTCCTCTGGGGCTCCTGAAAAGATCAGGAGCTGCCAACACTGTGATCAGGACAGGGCTTGATTTATTTTTTTATTTCAGCTTAGATTTGAAGCAGAGCCCTTTCCCCATAGCAAGAAATCAAATGGGCAAACTGAAAGAAGTGGCACTGGTACTCAGCAGCTCAGCTGAAAAGCAGGGATCTCCCTAATCCCTCTTTATTCCCTCCTGCCAGTCCAAAGGCAGAGTTCTTGGAATTTAAACAGACATCAGAATGGAATTCCTTTACAAGATAACACCAGGTCAGCACTGAGAGGAGACTGACAAGTGTTGGTGTGCAGGAACTGTTCTCCAGAAGGGCTTTCAGACCCCTTCTCTGTCACTCAGCTTTACCAGGGGCTCAGGAACTGGGATTCCCTCCCCTCCAGCTGCCTGGCATCACCCAAAACCAAGGATTCAACTGCTCCAAAAGGAACAGAGGAAGAGTCACACATGCTACTACATTTTAACCCAAAAACTTGCACCCTCAATCCTTTTTATCTCCTCCCAGCTTGGCTGCCAACTTGTGATCTGCTCCCCCCCCCCCACTGAACCCCTGATTTAGCTGCTTACACCATGATTCTGCAATTCTGGGAGAATTTCCTGCCCTCTGGAAAACCCTTCTGCTTTTCCTTACCATACTGCACCAGAGATGAGGTCTGTGTAGTGGATCCCATGTCCCAAGAAGAAGCAGTGGTGCTCCCACCAGGCTGGGAGTGCTGAGCAGCCAACTGAGCCAGAGCCTGAGCTGTCTTGAACTGCTCCAAGAACTGGGAACCTGTGGTGCTGCTGCCTTTGGCCTCCCCAACATCTCCAAATCCTTTCCCCAGGATGCTCACCTGCAATTTCAGCAATGAAATAAAGTCAGTGGCTCCCTTGGAGGCTCAGAGGACAGAGAAATGTCTGCATGCACTGTACCCTGCTGCTTCTCTCTGGCTAAAACTCCAGACACTGCTGGCAAGGAGAGCTCCTGCTTCCCTCACAGCTTTTATCACTCTGGAGCTGCCCAGCCCCTGGTATTTTGGAGTCTTACAAAGAAAGTCAACAAATAGGATCTTTAAAAATGGACTGAATTATTCTATTCATTTGCTTGCCCTGAAAGAGACAACCCCAGGACTTGGCTTCCCACGTAAGGTGGCTTTGAAAATCCTTCCTCAACTATCATTGAGTATTAAAAAAAATCATAAAAGTCTTAAAAAATCATAAGGATTTTTTATTTCTTTTGCTGAAGTTGCACAAAGAAGCCTCTGCCCAGGTCTCTGCACATTCCTTGATCCAATGTCTCCTTCCTTCCCCTGCCAGCATTTCATCCCACACCAAACTCCCACCCAATCCCACTCCTCAAACTCTTCTGCTTTGACCAGGAAAGGAGCAAATGTGGCAACTTTGACCCAGACACCAGAGGAGGAACCATCCCAATTATTTCTTAACGAAGCAATGGACCTCAGGCCTCTGTGTTCAGAGCAAATCATCCCCTGCTTCCCACAGGAGGGCTCAGAACTCTGTTTCCCAGCTTTTCCAAAGGGAAAGTGAAGGAAACCAACCCAAACCAAGTGCCTGGAGGCCACCAGGATGTTCTTACCATGCTGTGGTGAGAGAAGGAATTCCCAGAAGTTGGTTGGGACATAGCACTTTGCTTGGAATTGCTGAACACCAGTGGCTGGGCCAGGGAAGGAGCCTGGGATGACTCCAGATTTGTTGACTCATTCTCCATAGAAGAGGGGGTCTTCCCCAGCAGGACTGCAAGATCAATTCTGGGTAAAGAAAAGATAAAAAAAAAAAAAAAGAAAATAAACTTTAAAAATTAAGGGCTGAAGGTCCTCTCTGTGCTGGAGCCAGGCTGAGAGATTTGGGAGTGTTCAGCAATGGGGAGACCTCAGAGCACCTTCCAGTGCCTGAAGGGATCCAGGAAAGCTGGGGAGGGACTTGGGACAAGGATCTGGAGGGGTGGGATGAGGGGTGATGCTTCTGTCCTCCAAGAGGGGAGATGGAGAGGAGATGTGGGGAAAAAATTCTTTAATTTGAGGGTGCTGAGCCCCAGGTTGCCCCCAGAAGCTGTGGCTGCCCCATCCCTGGAATTGTTGGAGGTTTGGATGGGGTTTGGAGCCCCCTGGGCTGGGGGAGGGGTCCCTGCCCATGGCAGGAGAGTGGAATTAATTGGTCTTCAAGGTCCTACCCAAAGCAGTTCAGGATTGTAGGATTCTAAAAGCCACTGAGGTTTAGAGCAGCTCTGTCACACCCCTCACCTCCAGTTTTTACTCCACAAATTGCAAAAATGTGCAGAACAAACTGGTACCAGCCAGCCACAACCTCAAGAGGACAGAGGCCAAGCAAGCTCCTGCACTGCCCTTTATTTTAAAGCATCTTTTCCATTAATTTAACACAACAAAATGCCCTCAAATCTGAAGAACCAGCAGCAAAGCCTCTAATCCAAGATTTGGACCCAGAACCTCCTCATTCAACTTTTCCATTGAACTTGAGCTCAGTTTATTCAGTGCTGCTGCACTTGAGCTGGCTGGCAAGGTTTAGTGGGAGATGGCAGCTTGCTCTGGGACTTGTGCACTACTTGTGGCACATAAAAAGTGGTGCCAGGGGCTCTCTCACCTCTGTCCAGCTGTGATTGTCACATTCTCAGCAGGCAGAGGCACTGAGGATACGTTGGAGGCAGTGAAGATCTTGGTCTCAGACAGCTGGAAGATAAAAGGAGGAAAAAGAATCCAAAAGTGAGAAGAGTGCCTTGGGACTCCAAGCAAAGCCCACGAGCATTTGAGACAAAAAAACATCCAAGAAATTTGAGTGCTGAGTCTTAAACCCCTTTAATATTTGGTTCCCATCAGAATCAGCTCCTATTTAATTTCTTTTTCTTTTCAGGTGATGGCACAAATCACCTGAAAAAAAAAACCCCAATCCTTCTACAAATTTCCTGCAGCTCCAGGGGTGCTTGGAACTGATTGAAAACTTCAGCTGTGGAAGGGAAAAATGCTCAAAACTGAAGGAAAGGGAGGTTTAACAGCCACCTGGGATTTAGCTTGGAAAACAGCAGAATCCAAACAGCTTTTATTGCAGACTGGGGGGGGGCTGCCAGCAACCAAACTTCCTAAAAGAGTCTAAAAACAAAATCAGGAGCCCCTGGGAACATCTCAGACACAGTGAAGGCAAGAGAGATTATCAAAGGTTCTGTCCAAGCAGAGACCTGAGTGAAGAGAGGAGCTGCTTGCATCTCCAAACACATCAGGAGTTCTTCCCTCAGACAGTGCCTGGAAAGCAAAAACTTCCCTTTCAGGCCTGTTCTGTAGGCTTAGCAAAAAAAAAAAAGAGCATGCAAAAGCAGGAATAACACTAAACAAGCCCAAACTCTGCTGCCATCTGCAAGAACAAAAGTTTTCCCTTAAATCAGAGAGGGGCTGAAGCCCATTTCAGATGAAATTGCTCCAGGGGCATTAAAAGGAGGTGACAACAAAGTCTCTTCTGCCCTGCTGCCAGGCAGGGAACAAAAAGCAGCAGAAGAGACCAAAGAGAAAGTCAGAAGGGAGAACCAAGTGGTTCTGCCTGATCCAAACCTCCAAGACCACAAGACACAGGCAGGAAAAAAAACCCCTGCTGCTTTCTCCCTGGTACATCCAAGGATCCAAGGCTCCCAAAGGATCAAGAACCTCATGGGAATTCAGGTCAGTTTAGGGAAGAATTCCATCAGGAAGTTGTAGGCAATGAGAAGAAGCTGGGAGATGCTTCCCTGCCTGGGGCTCCTCTGCCAAGCCCTACCACAGATGTCCTTGAGCAGCAGTGATTTTTGGACTCCTTCATCACATCCCCTGGGACTGGGAGCCTGGTTTGGGCTGTTCCCATTGTTTTGGGAAGATGGGGAACAGCCACAGTGGAGAAAAGTTGGGTTGGAGAGTACCTACATCTTCATTCCAGTCCTCTGTGCCCCATTCTTCTGTCGCTGCCCTCCAAGCACCTACAAGAACAAGAATTAGGGAAGTTATTCCTGCATCAAAACTCTGGGAAAGGATTGGGGGGTGGGGGGTGGGGGAAAGGAGGTTTTGCAAGCAGCTGAGAAGATTTATTTGCCAACCAGAGACATTCAAGCAGTCGAGCCCAACCCCCAAGTGAGGGAAGGGACAGCCATGGGATGGCCTCTGTCACCCCGCCACCAAACAGGGACCTTGGCAAGAAAACCCAGGGTGGTCCCCAGCTCCTCCTGCCCTTTTCCTGCTTTTCCCTGGGGCTGCAGGAGCTGGAGGTTTGGGGAGCAGTCAGTGTCACCCCAGCAGCTCAGACAGAGCACCTCCTTCAGGGGTCTCCTGCCAGTTCTCAAGCAGGACCTCGGCACCAAAAACCCAGGGGTAACCCCAACCCTCTGCTCTGGAGAAGTCACCTTTTGGGTTTCCCCTTCCCCTGCCACCTCAGGAATTCCTTGTGCAAAAGGCCAATGGGGATCAGAAAGGGGAATTTTGGGGCCTAAGCAATCCCCACGTTTTCTGTGACCAGTTGCAGAGATGTGCTCCAAGTGAGGAGCTCGAAAGAGCAGACAGAAAAAGCACAAGATTTCAGCCACAATCCAGCACAATTTGGGAAAAAATCTGCCAGGGAGTAAAAGGTTTGCCTGGTTGCCTCTTCAACTTGTTCCATCCCTTATTTTCATCCCTTGTTCCACCCCTTCCTTTCACCAGTTTAACCTCAGGACTTTGGATTTTAGGTGGTGACTTCCAAACCCGACATAAAATGGGGTGCAGGAGCATCCCAAAAAAAACCCCAAAAACCATAAAAAGAGCCCCATTTGGTGCTGCTGCTTTCCAGCCTACACCAAAACCCACCACAGGTGGAAAGGGTAATCCCAGAGATGTTAACAAGGCTGGAACAAGTTGGAATCAGCCCTTGGATGAGGTAAAATCCTTTTCCAGCCTAAAAATGTGGCACGTGGGGAAGTTGTGGATCCTTCTGCAGGACACAACCAGGAAAATTTGGGGAACTTTCCCTGCATTTTCATCAGGAGGCTAAAACATCCAATCAGCTTTGTCTGGAGGTGAAGGATTTAGTGCCCAGAATAAGTATATTACCAGGGAATTATTTTGTGGTGTTGTTTTTGTTCAGTGTTTTGGGGTTGTTTTTTTGGTTTGTTTTTTTTTTTGACAAGTTGACCCAATTCAAGAAGCCCTCTTGGGTTGTTATTTTTTGGTCATATTCCATCTAGAACTACAAATAATTAACACAATAAATTTCCTTGAGTGCCAGAAGTCCCACAGCACACCCTTCTCTCCCTTCCTCCTCAGAAATCCAACACATCCAATGCAAAACACAAAAAGGGGTTGAAAAAAACCCCTGGACTCCACTTTTTCTTCGGATTTTTACATCCCCTCAACAGGCTCCTTCCCAGATTTTCATGGATTAGAAAGATCCTACCAGTTCAAGCCTTACCCAAGAGGTGAAGTGGTAGCTGGAGGTGGCAGAGGAGAGCAAGAAGCCAGAAAAGTTGCCCCAAAAGAGTCTGTGCATGTAGGAACATGGCACAGGGCTCTCTTAAGTCTTGCTTGTTTGGGAAAAAGGAGAAGAAAAGCAAAGCAGGAGGAAAAGCAGGAGGAAAACCTGCAGGTGAAGAGCAGCCATTGCTGGGGCTTTCCTGCTCAGTGTGGCTGATGGTCCTGGAACACCAAGGAACAGCTGGGATGGGTTATCCAACCCATAAAATGCTCCAGAAAACTTCCTGGAAGTTTTTTTTTTAAAGACACGGTGTCTGCTGCTCTCCAAAAGAGAGAGAGCTGCAAGCAAGCAATGCCCTGAGAGACTTCTAACCCAGCTTCAGAAGTGGCCTCTGAGCTCCAATCCCTCCTCTTTGTTCCAAACCCTTCAGAGAATTCCAATCCCTCCTCTCTGCTCCCAACCTTTCAGGGAATTCCAATCCCTCCTCTCTGCTCCCAACCTTTCAGGGAATTCCAATCCCTCCTCTCTGCTCCAAACCCTTCAGGGAATTCCAATCCCTCCTCTCTGCTCCAAACCCTTCAGGGAATTCCAATCCCTCCTCTCTGCTCCCAACCTTTCAGGGAATTCCAATCCCTCCTCTCTGCTCCAAACCTTTCAAAAAATTCCAGTCCCTCCTCTCTGCTCCAAACCCTTCAGGGAATTCCAGTCCCTCCTCTCTGCTCCAAACCCTTCAGGGAATTCCAATCCCTCCTCTCTGCTCCCAACCTTTCAGGGAATTCCAATCCCTCCTCTCTGCTCCAAACCTTTCAAAAAATTCCAGTCCCTCCTCTCTGCTCCAAACCCTTCAGGGAATTCCAGTCCCTCCTCTCTGCTCCAAACCCTTCAGGGAATTCCAATCCCTCCTCTCTGCTCCAAACCTTCCAAAGAATTCCAATCCCTCCTCTCTGCTCCAAACCTCTCAAAGAATTCCAATTCCTCCTCTTTGTTCCAAACCCTTCAGGGAATTCCAATCCCTCCTCTTTGTTCCAAACCTTTTAAAAAATTCCAATCCCTCCTCTCTGCTCCAAACCCTTCAGGGAATTCCAATTCCTCCTCTTTGTTCCAAACCCTTCAGAGAATTCCAATCCCTCCTCTCTGCTCCAAACCTCTCAAAGAATTCCAATCCCTCCTCTTTGTTCCAAACCTTCCAAAAAATTCCAATCCCTCCTCTCTGCTCCAAACCTTTCAAAAAATTCCAATCCCTCCTCTCTGCTCCAAACCTTCCAAAGAATTCCAATCCCTCCTCTTTGTTCCAAACCTTTCAAAAAATTCCAATCCCTCCTCTTTGTTCCAAACCTTTCAGAGAATTCCAATCCCTCCTCTCTGCTCCAAACCCTTCAGAGAATTCCAATCCCTCCTCTCTGCTCCAAACCTTTCAAAAAATTCCAATCCCTCCTCTCTGCTCCAAACCTCTCAAAGAATTCCAATCCCTCCTCTCTGCTCCAAACCCTTCAGAGAACTTTCTCTCTTCAAAAGTTCTACTTCCAAGAACTTTCTCTTCCAAACCAGAAGTGGTTTCCAAAGATGTGCTGAAGAAAAAATTCCCAGTGTATCTTCAAGCCTTTCCCTCCCTTCCCACATCCCTTCTTCATCTGAAACTGGGAACTGAGCTCCCAGTTTGCCCATCAGGTTGCCTGCTGCTGAGTGACTGGTGAGAGCCCCCAAACCTCCCCCAATTCTGCCCCTGAAAGCCATGGAAATCCAAACAAAATGTGGGAAACCCACAATGGGAGCTCAGGAGCTGCTTGGAGGAGTTAAAGATTAACCCAGGGAGGGGAGAAGTGGGAGATTCTCCAAAGCAACAGCAGCACCTTGGGTGAGAGCCTCAAAATTCCTCCTCCTGTGGTGAGGAGGAGTGAAGTGAAGTCAAAAGGGAAGTGGCCATCTCCTCCAAAATGTGGCTTCCAGCCCTCTGGTTAGGTTGGCAAAGAAGATTTTGGCCACTGATGGGATCAGGCAAATGGAATCACCTCATGGGGGATTTTTTTTGGCTTGAATAAAAACTCTAAAAGGTGTAAAAGGTGTAAGTGGGCAGGCACTGAGCCAAGCACCACTCTCATCTCCAAAGCCCTGGGCAGCTCTGCTCAGGTGAAGGAGAGCAGAAAAAGCCCAAAGAGCCACCAGGCAACCCCACAGCTCAGCCAGGGGCAACCAAAAGCAGAAGCAAAGCAGCCAGGTTTAGCCAGACCCGTGCCAGGATGTCCTGAGGTGAAGCAGAACCAGAACTGGGAGGCCAGCAAAGCAGAACCAAGCATGGAAAAAGGGGACCAGAGCAAGTCACAGCTTCCTGGATGCAAAAAAAATCAGGTTCCTCCCTCCCCTCAGGTGGGCAACTCTGTCATCAGTGCTGCAGGACCCCAAGCTGCTCTGGCTCCTGAGAAGCAGTGAAATTTTCCTTAATCCCCAAGAATTTGGGTTAACCTCTCCCAGTTTTTCCATTCAGCATTAGTAAAAGCAGAGTCAGAACAAATGTAGTGAAATATTCATTCAAATGAACAAAGGAAGAGAGAGGAGAATGACATATCCACAGATATTTCAGGTTTGTTTTGTGTTTTTTTTTTTAACAAAAAAAAAAAGCTATAAAGGTATCCGGGGCAGTTATTGCACCTGGAGGTATCATACCAGGAGCAGTGTCAAATTTTCGGGGATAATTTGACCCTTCACCCCCAATGAAATCAAGTCCTGAAACAAAACAAAAAAAGAAAAAAAGACAACGAGTGAAATATTTTGACTTCAAGAAGTGAAGGTGACTTTCCTTGCCCCAACCAGTCCCACTCTACCTGTGGATATTAAGTTTCCAGAGATCACTTCTGGCTACTAAAATGGCAACAAAACCACCAGACACAACACAGCTGGAAAATTGCATGTTAATAGTTATGGCTGCTTTGTGGTACTGCAGTAAATTTGGGTTGTTCTGCCAAAAAAAAAAATAAAATTCCCCCCAGCCACACTCTAAGCTGCTTTGTTCCACAACTCCACAAAACAGCAGGAAAAAAAGATTAAAAACCAAATTTAGGCTCAGCCTAAACCTCCAGCACTTGTCTGGGAAGATGCTCACTCAATCTGTGTAACAAAACCAGGCTGATTTTTTGGTCATATTTCATTTAGAATTACAAATATTACTACAAGACAATTTCCTTGAGTGCCAGAAGTCCCACAGCAAACCCTTCTCTCCCTTCCTCCTCAGACAAAACCATCAGAAGTCCAACACATTCAATGCAAAACACAAAGGGGGTTTAAAAAATAAAAAAATTTGATTCCTCTTTCTAAAGAGCTCTCCTATTTCCCTGGGAAAAAAAAGCCAAAAACAAAAGCAAAAAAAAAAAAAAACCAAAATAAAATAAGCAAAAAAACCACCAACACACAAACCAGGACCAAAACCTACAATATCAGAGTTTCCAGTACTTGATTTCTCTCCTTCCAAAGCTCTGAGGTTTTCAGAAAATACAAGAAATGGGGAAGTAGCCTAAAGCAACATTAATATGGTTGTGAATGCTGCTTCTAACCAGGGTGTGGTGTTTACCTGAATGCTCAAAAATGAGGTAAAAATAAAAGTTTTGACTTCTTAGCAAGATTGCTCCTTAAAAAAACACAAAAAAACCCCAACCATTCTTCAAACTCTTAGACTCCTCACCAATAAGCTTTGTCCCTTGTAACTGCCCACTTAGCACCAAACTGCAAAATATGAGTTCTTGTGCCTAAAAATTGACACAAATTGGGCACACAAGACAAACAGAAGTTTTGCAATGCCAGCACATGTGTTCAGGACCCAGGCAGGGAGGAAATGTTTGCATCAAAAAGAGAAGGGAGGAAAATTTCCTTCCAGCTAAACTTCTGGAACGAGGTCTCATCCTGGTTTCACCAAGATGACCACAAAAGAGAGCACTCTCCATGCTGAAATCCAGACATTCCCTGGGGGATGCTCTGGATATTGGGAGAACTTCTGCTACAGCTCCTAAAAAAAGACTTTTCTGGAAAAAAAAAAGAGTTGTTGTGCCTCTGTGGGGCAGCAGCACACAAGTTCACACCAGATCCAGCTCCTGAAACCCTAAATACTGAACCTTGGGGGTGTAAAAATCACCTCCAGAAAGGGAGCCATTCCCTCCCTGGGCCAAACCTACCCAAAACCTCCTCAGTGCACTGAATATTGGGAGAACAACTGCTACAGCTCCTAAAAAAGACTTTTTGGAAAAAATAAGAGTTTCTGTGTCTCTGTGGGGCAGCAGCACACAAGTTCACAACAAATCCAGCTCCTGAAACCCTAAGTGTGCAAAAATCACCTCCAGGAACTGAGCCATTCCCTCCCTGGGCCAAACCTACCCAAAACCTCCTCAGTGACAGAATATAGGGACAATTTCTGCCACAGCTCCTAAAAAAAGACTTTTCTGGAAAAAAAAAAGAGTTGCTGTGTCTCTGTGGGGCAGCAGCACACAAGTTCACAACAAATCCAGCTCCTGACACCCTAAGTGTGCAAAAATTACCTCAAGAAAGGGAGCCATTCCCTCCCTGGGCCAATCCTACCCAAAACCTCCTCAGTGCACTGAATATTGGGGGAACTTCTGCTAAAACTCCTATAAAAGACTTTTTGGGAAAGAAAAGAGTTGCTGTGTCTCTGTGGGGCAGCAGCACACAAGTTCACACCAGATCCAGCTCCTGAAACCCTAAATACTGAACCTTGGCGATGCAAAAATCACCTCCAGAAAGGGAGCCATTCCCTCCCTGGGCCAAACCTACCCAAAACCTCCTCAGTGACAGAATATTGGGAGAATTTCTGCTACAGCTCCTAAAAAAAGACTTTTCTGGAAAAAAAATAAGAGTTGCTGTGTCTCTGTGGGGCAGCAGCACACAAGTTCACACCAGATCCAGCTCCTGACACCCTAAGTGTGCAAAAATCACCTCCAGAAAGGGAGCCATTTCCTCCCTGGGCCAAACCTACCCAAAACCTCCTCAGTGACAGAATATTGGGAGAATTTCTGCTACAGCTCCTAAAAAAAGACTTTTCTGGAAAAAAAATAAGAGTTGCTGTGCCTCTGTGGGGCAGCAGCACACAAGTTCACACCAAATCCACTCCTGACACCCTGTGCCAAACCTACCCAAAACCTCCTCAGTGCACTGGATATTGGGAGAACTTCTGCTAAAACTCCTAAAAAAGACTTTTTGGGAAAGAAAAGAGTTGCTGTGCCTCTGTGGGGCAGCAGCACACAAGTTCACACCAGATCCAGCTCCTGAAACCCTCAATGCTGAGCCTTGGGGGTGCAAAAATCACCTCCAGAAAGGGAGCCATTTCCTCCCTGGGCCCAACCTACCCAAAACCTCCTCAGTGCACTGAATATTGGGAGAATTTCTGCTACAGCTCCTAAAAAAAGACTTTTCTGGAAAAAAATAAGAGTTGCTGTGTCTCTGTGTGCAAAAATTACCTCAAGAAAGGGAGCCATTCCCTCCCTGGGCCAATCCTACCCAAAACCTCCTCAGTGCACTGAATATTGGGGGAACTTCTGCTACAGCTCCTAAAAAAGACTTTTTGGAAAAAATAAGAGTTGCTGTGTCTCTGTGGGGCAGCAGCACACAAGTTCACACCAGATCCAGCTCCTGACACCCTAAGTGTGCAAAAATCACCTCCAGAAAGGGAGCCATTCCCTCCCTGGGCCAAACCTACCCAAAACCTCCTCAGTGACAGGATATTGGGAGAACTTCTGCTACAGCTCCTAAAAAAAGACTTTTCTGGAAAAAAATAAGAGTTGCTGTGTCTCTGTGGGGCAGCAGCACACAAGTTCACATCAAATCCAGCTCCTGAAACCCTCAATGCTGAGCTTTGGGGGTGCAAAAATCACCTCCAGAAAGGGAGCCATTCCCCCCCTGGGCCAAACCTACCCAAAACCTCCTCAGTGACAGAATATTGGGAGAATTTCTGCTATAGCTCCTAAAAAAAGACTTTTTGGAAAAAATAAGAGTTGCTGTGTCTCTGTGGGGCAGCAGCACACAAGTTCACACCAGATCCAGCTCCTGAAACCCTCAATGCTGAGCCTTGGGGGTGCAAAAATCACCTCCAGAAAGGGAGCCATTCCCTCCCTGGGCCAATCCTACCCAAAACCTCCTCAGTGCACTGGATATTGGGAGAACTTCTGCTAAAACTCCTAAAAAAGACTTTTTGGGAAAGAAAAAAGTTGCTGTGTCTCTGTGGGGCAGCAGCACACAAGTTCACATCAAATCCAGCTCCTGAAACCCTGAGTGTGCAAAAATCACCTCCAGAAAGGGAGCCATTCCCTCCCTGGGCCAATCCTACCCAAAACCTCCTCAGTGCACTGGATATTGGGAGAATTTCTGCTACAGCATCTAAAAAAGACTTTTCTGGAAAAAAAAAAGAGTTGCTGTGCCTCTGTGGGGCAGCAGCACACAAGTTCACACCAGATCCAGCTCCTGAAACCCTCAATGCTGAGCCTTGGGGGTGCAAAAATCACCTCCAGGAACTGAGCCATTCCCTCCCTGGGCCAAACCTACCCAAAACCTCCTCAGTGACAGAATATTGGGAGAATTTCTGCTACAGCTCCTAAAAAAAGACTTTTCTGGAAAAAAATAAGAGTTGCTGTGCCTCTGTGGGGCAGCAGCACACAAATTCACACCAAATCCAGCTCCCGACACCCTGTCCCAATCCTACCCAAAACCTCCTCAGTGCACTGAATATTGGGGGAACTTCTGCTAAAACTCCTATAAAAGACTTTTTGGAAAAAATAAGAGCTGCTGTGTCTCTGTGGGGCAGCAGCACACAAGTTCACACCAGATCCAGCTCCTGAAACCCTCAATGCTGAACCTTGGGGGTGTAAAAATCACCTCCAGAAACGGAGCCATTCCCTTCCTGGGCCAAACCTACCCAAAACCTCCTCAGTGCAACTTGGGGGGGGACACCAATTCCACTCCAAACAGAACCCAGCAAACCTGGGCCTGAGGAGCACTCACTTGTGCCATCATCAGGCTCAAAGCTCCCTGTGTTGTTCCAGGTGTTGTTGTTGCTGTTCCCATAGTTCTCGTCGGTGCCGGCCGGCTCGGCGTAGTCAGCTGGGTTGAAAGTTCTGTAAGGAACAAGAGGATGGAGTTATTCCCTCTCTCTCCCTAAATATTTTAAAACCAGCTGGGTTTATTCAGACCCATCTCAAAAAGAAAGTTCTCTCAGCAGTGGGATGCTTCAGCCATTCTAAACTCTGAATGGGTCGGAATCCCTTCCTCTAAGAAACTCAAGATGCAGTTTTGGGGCTTTCTCAATTAAAAAAAAAAAAAAAAAAAAAAAAAAAAAGGAAAATCAGAATGCAAATGATTGGCATAAAAAGGTACTATTCCTGCACAAAGACTTTTAATTTTCCTGGGCTTGGTACCAGGGAAACTTACCCCATGCCTTGGGCAGAAAATCTTCCCCCTCGCCGTCCAGAGCCACCTGTAAAACACCCCCAGACCCTGCTGAGCACCAGGAAAAGAGGGATTGGAACACAGAGAATTCTGAGGCCCAGAATTTATGGAAATGGGGAGAATTTCCCTGAACTGATGTGTTATATGACTGGGAATGACCTCAGGTGGCTGGCACTGCCATTCCCAAAATGTGACTCCAGGCTCAGCTGGCACAAAGCAGAAGGATCAGATCCCAGGTCTTGATTTCTGCAGTGTGTGAACACTCAGCAAAAATTCCTCAGGTTTTTGTGGAATTTCTGCTGCTGAGTGTTTAAAAAACCAAGCCAAGTGTTCACACAGCAAGAGTGCTCCAAGACACATGTGCAAGAACAAAGATCTATATTCTCTTTCTGCAAAGTTCTACTAAACCTCATAAATAATACTCAGGTTCAAAGAGTGGATAAATTTACCCTGTTTTGGGGGAAAAAAACCCAACCCTGCTGCTGTTTTCTGTAGATCACTGTTTTAGGGAGCTCTCTGAATACCCAGCAATCTTCCAAAGTGCTCTGCTAATATTTTGGAATAATTTGTTCTCTCAGATGCAGAATGATTTAACAAAACCCCTCCCCTAAACAGCAACTGATAGGGAGAGGAATATCAACAGAATTTATCCAGCAAGTTCAAGTCACCCCAAGTTCAACTGGAAGGAGCTCTAGAATATAGATTCTACTCCTAAAAAGCTACAAGCCCACCTGCCAAATACCCACTTTTTTAACTCCCACCTCAGTGCAATAAAGCCCTATTTATTTTTTTTTTTTCAGCTCCACAGATGGGATGCAAGAACAAGCTACTCCAACATGCTTAAGACAGAAGCAACACTAAGTGGAAGTGTAAGAACAGGAAAAACAAGGGCTTATTTTCAGTTTGGCAACTCCTCTCCTAAAAAGAGGTTTTCCAACCCCATGGAGGAGACAGATCCACTGATGTAATCCTTCTCCTCCCACTCCCTCTGACCTCACCCCCCCCTTGTGTGTACCTCGGCCTCGGCCACGGCCCCGTCTCCCTCTCTCTGTGCCTCTTCCAGAAGATCCTCCACTCTTACCACCATCCAGTCCATTCTCCTGGCCCCGAACTGAAAAACAAAAGGACAAATTTTCAAGATTCCTTGGGACACAAACCCAAACCTCAAACCCCAAAGCAGAGCAGCTGCCCGGGACAACCGCCTCCTCCACGCGACCCGACTGGGGGTGTCCCCCACACTTCAGCCAGGGGAGCACCAAACAAACTGCCAGGAACACACAAGGATGGCAGCTTTAGGGACAGTTTTGGGGCAGCACCAAGGTGCAGGGAGGACACTGAGGGGGGGGATTAAAGGGTCCTTACACTCTCTCCCACGGCTGGCCCCTCGCCCCCGTCTCGGTGGCCCTCCGCGTCTTCTGCTGAAATCCCGATCCCTCTCCCGGTTTTCTTTGCTTTCTTCACTGGGTTCTGTCTGTCCACTCTCCTTCTGTCCTGAGACACCTTTCTTCTTCCCAACCATTTCCCAGGAATGCTGAAAAAGGGGTTGGAAAGGGGGCAAGAAGTTACTCGTAGGCTGACCGAGGTCAGGCGCCAACGTTTCGCCACGCGACAGGGAAGGGAATGAGAGGGCTCCAGGAAATAGGGGGCCCAGCCCCAAAAAAAAGGGGTCCCACCCCAAAAAAAAGGGGGTCCCAGCCCAATTTCTTTCAGAAGATTGTCAGCTTACACACAGCACAGCTGCCTCCTTCAAGGAAAGCTTTCTTACAGCTGCCTGAGGTGACAGGAGATGAGTTTTTCTGCAAAGTTCTACTAAACCTCTTAAATAATACTTAGGTTCAAAGAGTGGATAAATTTACCCTGTTTAGGGGAAAAAAACCCAACCCTGTTGTTGTTTTCTACAGATCACTGTTTTAGGGAGCTCTCTGAATAGCCCACATCAACCTTCCAAAGTGCTCTGCTAATATTTTGGAATAATTTCTTCTCTCAGGTGCAGAATGATTTAACAAATCCCCTCCCCTAAACAGCAGCTGCAAGGGAGAGGAATAAATATCACAGAATTTATCCAGGGAAGTTCAAATCACCCCAAATTCAACTGGAAAGAGCTCAACTTCATGCCATGGGTTTATTTCATGAGACTCTGCCCTGCTTCCATATTCTTCAACTTGTTAAGTTTAAGTGTGTGCATTCCACACACTTGTTAAAAGAATTCAAAATAGTCCCAACTCATTGAGAAACACCAAAAAAATCCCAACTCATTGAGAAACACCAATCCCAACTCATTGAGAAACACCAAAAAAATAACTGGCAGACAACCCCACAGCTGGGTCTGGAGGGCAACATTGTAGGAAGAGTGAGGAAAAAAAACCCACCAGAGGAGCCCAAGCTGCCTTCAGACCCTAAAGCTCCATAGATGTGGGGCTGAGAAGGAAATCTAGGAAAATATTTACTTGGAATTCTCTTCATTTGAAGCCAAGATCAACTTCTTCAGTGCCTGAAAAAGGTGCCTGGCTCAGCAGGTGAGGTGTCCTCAGCAGCAGGGGAGGATCTGAGCAATTAGCAGGGCTGATTCTTATCAGAAAATCCCCTTTAGGGGATTGCTGCACAAGCTGAAGCCAGACCAGAAGCAGCTCCAGAACCTTTGACCCATTCCAGTGCAGGTCCCAACCCCCAGGACTCCTCCAGCACTCCAAGGTTTTGCTCTGCCAACTCTTTTTCTGCTTCTGCAAATCTTGCACAGGAAAAATTCTCATCCTGCTGAGGCTCTGAGGTGCTTTAAGAAAGGAGGTGCTGGACACTATCCTGGAGGGTTTTTTTTTTTTTTTTTTTCCCAGGAGCAATCTAGGAAATGCAGGTGCTGTGAGAGGAGGGGTTTTTCCCACTGCACCAGGAGCTGCTGCTTCCCAGGGATGCAGAGGACAAAAAAAAAAAAGAGTCAGAGCAGAGCTTTGCCTCAGCAATGCACATTCAAACCACCTTCTGTTCTAAAAGGATTTTCCAAAGCTTTTTGTTCAGTTTGGAGGAGAGGAAGCTGGAATAGGGAGACCTCAGAGCACCTTCCAGTGGCTGAAGGGGTTCCAGGAAAGCTGGGGAGGAACTTTGGAGAAGGGAATGGAGGGATGGGATGAGAGGGAATGGCTTGGAACTGGAAGAGGGGAGATGGAGAGGAGAAATTGGGGAGAAATTCTTTGGGGGGAGGGTGCTGAGCCCCAGGTTGCCCCCCAAGAAGCTGTGGCTGCCCCATCCCTGGAATTGTTGGGGGTTTGGAGCCCCCTGGGCTGGGGGAGGGGTCCCTGCTCCAACCTTCGGGCTTTGAGGATCTCAGGAGCCAAAGATCTGGGGGAGGGGGGGGAGTTTCAGGAGGAACAAATCCATCCCCCAGGGTGACCTCTCTTTTGCTCTCCTGCCATCTCCTCACCCCATCCCATCCTCATCCTCCCTCCTCATCCTCCAGGGCTCCTGTTCCCCCTTGGAAATCAGGGTGGAGAAGGGAAAGCTCCAGGGAGAGCTTGGAGCAACTTCCAGAGCCTGAAGGGGCTCCAGGAAAGCTGGGGAGGGACTTGGGACTGGAAGAGGGGAGATGGAGAGGAGAAATTGGGGAGAAATTCTTTGGGGGGAGGGTGCTGAGCCCCAGGTTGCCCCCAGAAGCTGTGGCTGCCCCATCCCTGGAATTGTTGGGGGTTTGGATGGGGTTTGGAGGACCCTGGGCTGGGGGAAGTGGTCCCTGCCCATGGGAGGGGTGACACTGGATGAGCTCTGAGGCCCAATCCAAACCATTCCATGATTCTTTTTTTCAGTTGCCATGGTTCTTTTTTTCAGGTTTTTTTTTTTTTTTGTGCTGCCCTGACCAGTGCCACAGAACCAGCCACGTTCCACAGAACTCTCTGAGCTCTCCAGCTCATCCATCTACACCCAGAGCTGCCAGTGATGGAAACCCCAGCTCAGGCATCATGTTCTGAAGCAATATTTAGAGTCCCAACTCTCAACAAGAGCTGAGTCAGCCACAGGCAGTGCAAAGTGCTGCAGAGATACCTCTGATCAGTGGCAGTTTGGAAGGTTTGGGTATTTGGGGGCTTTTTACAGGGCTGGAGCAGCCCCTGTGTCTCTGCTGTCTGTCAGAAAAGGGATATCCTGAGCACGAGGTGCCTCCTCAGCTTGTTTCCCTTCAGAGCTGGCTCTGGTTTCTTTAAACAGCATCAAGCCAAACTCCACAGAAAGCCAACAGCAAAAAAGACTCCAAAATCCAGCACAGAGGCCTCACAGAGCAAATGTTTAGAGCTAGAGACACAAAACTCCTTCGTTTTGAGATTCTGTTTGAACACAAGAGGAAAATTCTTCACTCTGAGGACAATCAGACACTGGAATGGTCTCCCAGGGGAAGTGGAGGATTCCCCCACTTTGGAAAAGTTCTGCTTCAGCTCCAGGGGGTGCTGAGCCATCTCACACCAACAATAACCCTAAAGGGTTGGAGAGGTGATCCTTGAGCTCCCTTCCAAGCTGCCATCCCAGGATCCTCTGACTCACTCCACCAGAACCCCAGACCTGCCACATCCCTGCTTTCCACCAGATCCCTCACAACTTCCTTCACCCTCAGAGCAGGGGGAAAGCTCCCACAGAACCCCCCAGAGGAACTGCAAAGCTTTTGTACCCCTGGGCTTTTTGGTTTTGGTGGGTGTTGTGTGCAAGGAGCCACACACAGACACTTTCCACTCCTCAGCCTCTTCCTTGGAAAAGTTCTGCCTCAGCTCCAGGGGGTGCTGAGCCATCTCACACCAACAATAACCCTAAAGGGTCAGAGCAGGTGATCCTTGAGCTCCCTTCCAAGCTGCCATCCCAGGATTCAGTGACTCCACCAGAACCCCAGACCTGCCACATCCCTGCTTTCCACCACAGATCCCTCACAACTTCCTTCACCCTCAAAGCAGGGGGAAAGCTCCCACAGAACCCCCCAGAGGAACTGCAAAGCTCTTGTACCCCTGGGCTTTTTGGTTTTGGTGGATGTTTTGTTCAAGGAGCCACACACAAACACTTTCCACTCCTCAGCCTCTTCCTTGGAAAAGTTCTGCCTCAGCTCCAGGGGGTGCTGAGCCATCTCACATCAACAATAACCCTAAAGGGTCAGAGCAGGTGATCCTTGAGCTCCCTTCCAAGCTGCCATCCCAGGATTCTCTGACTCCACCAGAACCCCAGACCTGCCACATCCCTGCTTTTCACCACAGATCCCTCACAACTTCCTTCACCCTCAGAGCAGGGGGAAAGCTCCCACAGAACCCCCCAGAGGAACTGCAAAGCTTTTGTCCCACTGGGCTTTTTGGTTTTGGTGGGTGTTGTGTGCAAGGAGCCACACACAGACACTTTCCACTCCTCAGCATCTTCCTTGGAAAAGTTCTGCCTCAGCTCCAAGAGGTGCTGAGCCATCTCACACCAACAATAACCCTAAAGGGTCAGAGCAGGTGATCCTTGAGCTCCCTTCCAAGCTGCCATCCCAGGATCCTCTGACTCCACCAGAACCCCAGACCTGCCACATCCCTGCTTTCCACCACAGATCCCTCACCCTCAAAGCAGGGGGAAACCTCCCACAGAACCCCCCAAAGGAACTGCAAAGCTCTTGTCCCCCTGGGCTTTTTGGTTTTGGTGGCTCTTTTGTTCAAGGAGCTACACACAAACACTTTCCACTCCTCAGCCTCTTCTTCTCCAGCCACTGCTGGGTGGCTTGGCCCTGTCACACTGTCCCTGTCACCAGAAACAAGGAGCCAAGCCTACCGTGTCTGGGTTGCCCTCCAGGAGCACGTTGATGGCTCTGTTCACATCCCCATTGCAGTCATGCAGAGCAATCACACACTCATCCTGGTTCTTGCCTGTGATGTCAATCAGCTGCAGAGAAAACAACCCCAGGGTCAGCACCCTCTGAACCCAAATGCCACCAAAATCTTCAGTGGCTCACTCAGGAGCCAAGGGACTGGCACCCCAAATCCTCCAGAGAAATGGCAAGGGTTGGGATTCTCCCCAGTTTCCATCATTTTAATTATGTTCCCCCTGGGAGAAATCATTGAGGGGGGGAATTTCTGAGCAACCACTCAGCTTTAAGAGGTTTTGGAGACCAAATGGAGCAAGGAACACTTGGAAAATTCTCTCCAGAAACTTCACTTGGAGAGCAGAAGATCCCAGAGGCTCAAGGCCCAGCAGCTACTTCCCCTTCTTCCTTTCTTGCCTTCACAACCCAACCTAGAACCTTTTTTTTGCTCAGGGTAACATCATTCCCTGCATTCCAAGGAAATTCAGGGAGCAGGCAGCCCTCTCCCAGCACTCCCCAGCCCTTCCCTCTCCCTTCCCACACTCACTTGTTTCACCTTCTCCTCAAAGTCAGCATCATTGTGGTCTGAAATCATCTGTGCAAGTCGGATCTGTTCTGCAGTGGCCTAAAAAGAGGGAATGGGGAGAGAAAGGGTGGTCAGAGCAGCTCATTCCCAACAAATCAACCCCCTTCCTGCTTCCCTGGGATCTCTGGAATCAGCTGAGGATGAAGAGGAGAAGCAAAGAAGGGGGAAGAGAGGAAAAGAGAGGGAAAAGGGAGCAAAGGGAGGCTGGAAGGAAGGGATGAGTGCTGGAGGCCTCGTGGCACCAGGTGAGCTGTGTCCACTTCCATGCAGACCCCACCTCCAAGCCCCACTCCAGGTGGCTTTCCCAGCCCCTTTCCTTCAGGGAAGAGAGAATAGAAACCAAATCCCAGGGGCAGGTCCTGCTGGGGAGCCCCGAGCTGCAGAACCCCCAGAGGAAGCAGCAGGAGTTGGTCAGGACCAGTTGGTTAGAACCCAGGTCCAGCTGGTGAAGCCAGGACCAGCTGGTTAGAAGCCAGGACCAGTTGCTTAGAAGCCAGGACCAGTTGCTTAGAAGCCAGGACCAGCTGGTTGGCACCCAGGCCCAGCTGGTTAAAGCCAGGCCCAGCTGGTTAGAACCCAGGCCCAGCTGGTTAGAACCCAGGCCCAGCTGGTTGGCACCCAGGACCAGTTGGTTAAAGCCAAGCCCAGTTGGTCAGCACCCAGGCCCAGCTGGTTAAAGCCAGGCCCAGCTGGTTAGCACCCAGGACCAGTTGCTTAGAAGCCAGGACCAGCTGGTTAGAAGCCAGGACCAGCTGGTTAGAAGCCAGGACCAGCTGGTCAGAAGCCAAGCCCAGTTGGTCAGAAGCCAAGCCCAGCTGGTTAGAAGCCAGGCCCAGCTGGTTAGAAGCCAGGCCCAGCTGGTTAGAAGCCAGGCCCAGCTGGTTAGAAGCCAGGCCCAGCTGGTCAGCACCCAGGACCAGCTGGTTAAAGCCAGGCCCAGCTGGTTAGAACCCAGGCCCAGCTGGTTAAAGCCAGGACCAGTTGGTTGGCACCCAGGACTAGTTGGTTAAAGCCAAGCCCAATTGGTCAGCACCCAGGCCCAGTTGCTTAGAAGCCAGGCCCAGCTGGCCAAAGCCAGGCCCAGCTGGCCAAAGCCAGGCCCAGCTGGCCAAAGCCAGGCCCAGCTGGCCAAAGCCAGGCCCAGGGCTTGGTTCCAGGTCTCCCCCTCTCCAGGCTCAGGGGTTGCCAGGGACATTTCCCCCTTACCTGCGGCCGCTGCTTGTGCTGTGTCTGGCTCTGTGTCTGTGTCTGCTCCCAGCTCCCCCGGGCTCGGGTGGTGCCCACGGATGTCATCATTTACAGTATATACAAATAACAGTATTTACAAGGTAGAACTCTGTGGTGGGTCAGGGGAGAAGAGAGAAGAAGCTGTTAGAAACCCAAACGAACCAAAAAGGCAGCAAGCAAGCAAGCAACCAAACCTTGGAACTCTTTGGAGTGGGAGAGTGAAGCCCCCACCCTCCCCCGACAAAGTCCCCAAAAGCCAAGACAAAACAAAACAGAAAATTAAACCCAAAAAAAAAAAACCAAAAAACCAAAACCAAACCAAACCAACAAAACAACCCCAGAGAAAAAAAGCCACCTGCGTTTCTCCAGGTTTCTCCACTGCTAGCACAGAGGTGGAGAGCTCCAAATGAAACATCAGCACCTGCATCCAGGAGGGAGCATCAGGAGCAGAAGGATTCAGGACAAAGGGTTTGATGGCTCAGGGGGATTTGCCAGGCCCGGAGCCTCAAGAGGTTTTGGAGACCAAGTGGAGCAAGGAAAACTTGGGAAAAGCTCCCCAGAAACTTCACTTGGAGAGCAGAACACTTCAGAGGCTCAAGCCCCAGCAGCTACTTCTCCTTTCTTGCCTTCAAAGCAGGACATGGGAAGCAAAAGCTCTCTGCTAAGAAGTGGTGCTAAAGGTTTGTGGGAGATTTATTTTTGTTTTTTTTTATTAAGTTCCTTGTGGAACTGCCCCTTTTTTGCTGGCTTCCTCAGACCTGGAGATACTAAGTTTTCCTTAACTGAGCATTCCAGATTTAGAAACCACACACACACACACACAAAAAAATAAATAAACTAAATGTCAAAAAGGAGTAACAGGCAGTGACACTGTTAGGTAACTGCTTGAGGCAAAAAAACCCAAAAAAAAAAAGTCAGAGTTCAGGCCAGGGAGCATCCAAAGGAATTTTAGAACCTCCCAAGAAGGGGGAAGAGCCCAACCTGGATGGAATGGGATCAGCAGGGAGGGATCTGCCTCTCCAGCAGGGATGCCAGGCACATCCCAGGCCACTCTTCCTGAAATCACTGGATTGCTCCTTCCCAAAATCCCTGCAAACTTCAGAGGATTTTGGCAACACAACTGGGACCCCCTTCCTCCAAAACAGGGGGGGCTGCTCCAGGGAGACTCCAGGGAGAGGGGGAAGAAGCCAGAGAGTGGAAGAAAAGGGAGAAACCAGAGCCAAAAAAAACCCTTTCCACCTGCAGGAGACAACCTGGAGCTGCTTGGGAAAACCAATGTGGCAGCAGAGAGCACCCAAGGGTGCCAAGGGGGGAAACTCAGAAGCAGCAAGAACTGGGGGGGTCAAAGCCTGCAAAACTGGGCTCAACTGGGCTGAGAGACCTTTCCTGGAGAGCACAGAGTCCCCTGATGTCACCTCTGCACCCCCAGCCCCACACGCTCCTGCTCCCAGCACCAGTCCAACTTTTCCAACTGCTTCCCACAATAAAAAAAATAAAAATAAAATAAAAATAAAACCAAACCACAAACCAAACCACCTCAAGAGTTCACTTTTGGGGGCCACCCTCACAGTAACTCCAAAGCCAACACTTCCAGCTACAGCAGTGCCAAGGAAAAACACCCCAAGCTACCTGTCCAGTGACCCCAGGATTTCAGACAAAGCCTCCAGGACCAACCCTCCCTCTCAGGCTTCTTCCCCCACCCCCACCCCCCCCTCCCAGTATTTATTTGGGTTTTTTTTAGTTTTTTTTTTTTTCCTAAGTGTTTCACGCACAACCAAGTTGTCAGATTAAACCAATTTTGGCAGCAGAGCTTGCAGGCCCAGAGGGAACCAATCCTGCCCCTTTTTTGCAGGAACTTAATCTGCAATTTCAATAGGATCCAGTTCCCCAAACCTTTGTGCAGTGGTCGGGCATTGTTCAACAGCTGCCACACTCCCAGCTGCATTTCTACCATCATTAAATCATTCTTTAAAATGCCAAAAAACCCCAACAAACACCCAAAGATCTATTCTAGAGATCTCAGCCAAGCCCTGACCCTGCTGAGGTAATGGGGGTGTCCCCACACAGCACCCCACGGGTGGGCACGGGGAGGAAGGAGAGGAATTGGTTGGTTAATTTATTCCTCAGTCACCCCAATTCCAGGCAACATTTAGCTGGAAATCTTGGGGATCCCCACCCCTTGCCCTAACCCAGCAGAAAAGCTCACACCAATTTACCAGTTCAAAGCAGTCTTCATCAAAAAGTGGGGGTTTTAAGGTTGGTTTTTTGTTTTTTTTTTTTTTCCCCCAAAAGAGCAAACCCAGAGATATTCTCCAAGAGAGATGTAATAAAAAAATAAAGCAAGAAGAAAAAAAAAAAGTTGCTTCCAGCCAAACTGGGCTTGAGCCACACCAGAGAAACTGCACTCAACTGGGCCAACAAGAAGGGTGCAAAGACAAGAGGAAACTGGGGGGAGGATTTAGGGAAAGGAAAAAGCTTCACAGCTCCACCTTACAACTCCTTTTCTCCCAAGAAACTGCAAGAGGCCACCAGATTTTGGGCCACTCTCAGGCTACACCCGCCACTCGCCTGCCAGAGAGAGGCCTGGCTACCCAAAAATGTCCAAAAGTGGAGAGTTTCCGGAAAAAGAGGTGATACAGGAACGTAACCAACTGTTCATTTTATTTAGAAATTTCAGGGAAGTTACAATTGGACAACAAGGATCTGTCAGGCACATCCCGGGCTGGGTCAGACCTGCTGGCTGAGTCCCAGCCTCAGTTTCCCTTAGCTGTTAATACAGAAAATTATTATTTCCAGCCCCCTTCTGATCGAATCGTGCAAAAGGCTCCCAAGGAAAGGACCACAGAGGGTAAAAGCATTCAGAAAGATTTTTTTTTTTTTGGTTGGTTTGTTTGTTTTTTCCTGCAAGGTGGGGGCTGAACAAGCACCCGAAGGAGCCCGACGGGGGGGGGGGAGGGGGTCTTGTTTAGCACTTTTCCTCTGGAGCAAACACACTGCGGCTGCAAACTGAGAAACTTCCACGTGGGCGAGTACAAATATATAAATTTTGGGTTGTTTTTTTTTTTTTTTTTTTTGGGGGGGGGGGGATGCATCCCTTGAACCCCCAGTTTGGTAGCGACGTGCTCGGCAGTGCCACCCCCGGGAGAGGGGAGCAGGCAGAGCCCCCCCGACCCCCACACACATTTGGGGACTCCGGGAACACCAAACCCGGCATCTCCGGGGAATTTCGCATGCGCCGAGGGCTTCCCCCCCCCCCCTCTCCTCTCACTCAGAGGCCGCCGCCGGTAAAGGCCTCCGGGGCTCTACCGGAGAAACGGGGCAGAGGCTCCGGGCCTGCTCGGCCTCCCCGGGGAACAGGGCGGCGGAGCCCCCATTGTTAGCGGCGGGAGGACGGAGGAGCCTTCCCGGTCCCTCGGCACACAATAGGGGAGGCCGGAGCGGTGGGGCCGGGCGGAACCCCCGCGGCAGGCGCGGCGCCAGGGCCGGGCCCGCAGCCGGGAGGCGGGCGAGCGCGGGGCCGCTTCCGCCCTCATGGCCGCGGCCGCCATTCCACACACACACACACACACACACACACACACACACACGGACACGCAAACCCCTTCCCCAACTCCTCTTTCCCTTTTCCCTCCCTCCTTTCACCGCCCGCCTCCAGCCCTACCCGCCCGCCCGCCCGCCCTCCCTCACCTGCGGCGGCCGCGCGTTACGCCAGCCCCCGGCTGCGGCCCGGCCCACTAGGCCCGCGCGGGGCTCCGGAGCGGTGCCGGGTGGGTTGAAGAAGGGGGGGAGAAAGGGGAATAAGGGGGAGGGGGTTTAGGGGAAGGGAGGAGGAGAAGAAAGGGGTGAAAGGAGGTGTTGGGGAAGGGGAAGGGGGGGGAAGGAGGGCGGGATTTAAAGGGGCCGCGCGCAGTTACCGGAGCCGCCGCCGCCGCCTCCGCGCAGCGAACTTTACCTGAGGGCTCAGCACTGACAACTACCGAAGCCCCGCCCCCAACACGTGACGGGGCCGCGGGGGGCGGGGCCAGCGCCGGCTTCACCCACGTGACGCGGGATTAAAAAAAAAAATAAAAAAAAATAAAAAAAAAAAAAAAGGGAGGGGAGGGGGGAAAAGAGGAGGGGGGGGGGAGGGAGGGGCCGCGCGGAGCCGCTCCCGGTCACGTGCTCCCATTCCCGGTTTTTCCCCATTCCCGGTTTTTCCCCATTCCCGGTTTTTTTCCCGCCCCTCGGCGGGTCACGTGGTAGGGGGGGAGGGGGGGGGGAAGGGGGGCGCGCGCGGGGCGGCTGGAGGCGGCCGCCATGTTGTGCGGTTCCGGAACGGGCCGGGGATGGCGGGGACCGGGAGTAATTGGCTCTCCGGGGTTAACGTGGTGCTGGTGATGGCTTACGGCAGCCTGGTGAGATCAGAGGGGGGCTCTGGGGGAAGGGGAGAAGCGGTGGGGGTGGGGGGTGCGTGGTTAATCCCACACACACGCACCCCACACCCCCCCACGGGGAGTGGGCCCAGAGCTCTGGGACAGCGGTTCTGAGGTAACCGTGAGGCCCCGGTGAGGCGGAGGCTGGAGGGGGGGGGGGGGAGCTGTGGGACCCGGCTCGGGGTGGTCGTGAGGGCGCTGTGAGGCACACTGGGGGGGGGATGGGGTGAGGGGGGGTTGTGAGGCCGATCCTGGGGGGGCTGTGGGGTCCCTACGAGGACGATCCGGGGAGGCCCTATAAGGACAATCCTGGGGTCCCTGCGAGGCCGATCCTGGGATGGCCCTGGGGTCCCTACGAGGACGATCCTGGGGGGGGACCCTGTGGGACCGATCCTGGGGGGTTCCTATAAGGACGATGCTGAGGGGGCCCTTGGGTCCCTGTGAGGCTGATCCTTCCTTGGGTGGTCGTGGGGGTCCCTACGAGGACGAGCCTGGGGGGGCGATCCTGGGGGGGACGTGGGGTCCCTGTGAGGCCGATCCTGGGGGGTCCCTGGGGTCCCTACGAGGACGATCCTGGGGGGGGCCCTGTGCAGCCGATCCTGTGGGGGCCCTATAAGGACGATCCTGAGGGGTCCCTGGGGTCCCTTTGAGGCTGATCCTTCCTTGGGTGGTCGTGGGGGTTCCTGTGAGGCCGATCCTGGGGGGACCGTGGGGGTCCCTATAAGGCCGATCCAGGGGGGGCCCTGGGGTCCCAGTGAGGCTGATCCTTGGGTGGTCGTGGGGGTCCCAATGAGGCTGATCCTGGGGGGTCCCTATAAGGACGATGCTGAGGGGGCCCTGGGGTCCCTACGAGGAGGATCCTGGGGGGGGGGGGGTCCCTGTGAGGCCGATCCTGGGATGTTGATGGGACCCCCACCTCACTGAGGTGTCCTCAGAGCTCTGGTGAACCCCATCCCAGGGCGGGCGGGGGGAAGTCCCATCCAGCTGGATTTGAGGTTGGAGTCCCCAGGGGGTTTTGAGGAGCAGGAAGGGGACGTGGGGAGATTCTGGGGGGGTTTGTGCAGCCAGGAAGCTCCCTCTGGGCTGAACAGGAACCCCTCTGCTCCTTGGGGTCAGGGGGATCTGTCAGTCCCCGTGGTTGCTGAGATGGGGGAGGGGAAAAGGGGTGAGTGGGGCTGAACCCCAGGCCACCAGAGTGTCACTTGGGGGCTCCTGACCCCCCCCCCATGTCACCCCCCAGGTTTTTGTGCTGCTCTTCATCTTTGTCAAACGCCAGATCATGCGATTTGCCATGAAGTCCAGACGGGGCCCCCACGTTCCTGTTGGACAGCATGCACCCAAGGTGGGTGGGTGTCACCCCATGGTGACCCCGTGGAACCCCACAGTTCCCCTCCCTGTGACCCCTTTGAACCCAGAGGGATAGACAGGGTCCCAAGGTGGGTGGGGGGGTGGGTGTCACCCCAAGTGGGGACTTGGCTTCCCCTCCTTGGGACCCCTTCAGAGACAGAGGGGTGGGTGGGTGGGTGTCACCCAATGGTAGGGATGTGTCTTCCCCTCCCTGGGACCCCTTTGGGCAGGGTCCTAAGATGGGTGTCACCCCATGGTAGGGACATGTCTTCTCCTCCCTGTGACCCCTCCAAGCCCATAGAGGTGGGCAGGGTCCCAAGGTGGGTGGGTGGGTGTCACCCCATGGTAGGTGGGAGTCACCCAGTGGTAGGGATGTGCCTTCCCCTCCCTGTGACCTCTTTGAACCCAGAGGGGTGGGCAGGGTGCCAAGGTGGGTGGGTGTCACCCCAGGTGGGGATGTGTCTTCCCCTCCCTGGGACCCCTTTGGGCAGGGTCCCAAGGTGGGTGGGTGGATGTGTGGGTGTCACCCCATGGTGGGGATGTGCCTTCCCCTCCCTGTGACCCCTTTGGACCCAGAGGGGTGGGCAGGGTCCCAAGGTGGGTGGGTGGGTGACACCCAGTGGTAGGGATGTGTCTTCCCCTCCCTGGGACCCCTTTGATCCCAGAGGGGTGGGCAGGGTCCCAAGGTGGGTGGGTGGGTGTCACCCCAGGTGGGAAGGTGTCTTCCCCTCCCTGTCACCTCTCCAAACCCAGAGGAGTGGGCAGGGTCCCAGGGTGGGTGTCACCCCATGGTGGGTGGGTGTCACCCCATGGTAGGGATGTGTCTTCCCCCCCCTGTGACCCCTTTGGACCCAGAGGGGTGGGCAGGGTCCCAAGGTGGGTGGGTAACACCCAGTGGTAGGGATGTGTCTTCCCCTCCCTGTGACCCCTTTGATCCCAGAGGGGTGGGCAGGGTCCCAGGGTGGGTGTCACCCCATGGTAGGTGGGAGTCACCCAGTGGTAGGGATGTGCCTTCCCCTCCCTGTGACCCCCTTGAGCAGGGTCCCAGGGTGGGTGGGTGGGTGTCACCCCATGGTAGGGATGTGTCTTCCCCCCCCTGTGACCCCTTTGGACCCAGAGGGTTGGGCAGGTTCTGCCTCACAACCAGAGCTTCCCAGCTGTTGTTTCTGTGCTGCCAGGCAGCTGGAGAAGAGGTGGATTTCTTACAGAGCAGAGCTGTTACCCTCTGGGTCATCCCACAAACAAAAGGAGTGCCCTGTAAACGTCCTGTTTGAGGGGTTTTTTGTGGGGTTTTTTTGCAGGATTTAAAGGAAGAAATTGACATCAGGCTCTCCAGGGTGCAGGACATCAAATATGAGCCCCAGCTGTTAGCTGAGGATGACAGCAGACTGCTGCAGCTGGAGACACAAGGTACCCCTGTCCCCTCTGTCCCCTCTGTCCCCTGCCACCAGAGACCCCCCCTCAGCTCCTGTCCTGCTGCAGCAGCCCCTTCCTCTTGGGCTCAGTTGTCTCACTCTGCCTGGCAGTGTCACCTCACACACCAGGGGGGTCTCTCTGCTGTCCCCACCTTTTTTTACAACACTCTCAGGCTGAGGTTTTCTCCTCCTTGCCAGGCTGCTACAACTACCTGTACAGGATGAAGGCTTTGGATGCCATCAGGACATCAGGTAAGGAGCTCAGGGAAAGAGTGGGAGGGGACACAGACCCAAAAATAAAGGTGCAGCACATCAGCCTTGGGATAAAGCTCAAGGTCATTGGGTCATGGAGTGGTTTGGGTGGCAAGGGACATTAAAGCTCACCCAGTGCCACCCACATGGGCAGGGACACCACCCCCAAACCCCATCCAAACCTCCAACAATTCCAGGGATGGGGCAGCCACAGCTTCTGGGGGCAACCTGGGGCTCAGCACCCTCACCCCAAAGAATTTCTCCCCAGTTTCTCCTCTCCATCTCCCCTCTTGCAGTTCAAAGCCATTCCCTCTCACCCCATCCCTCCAGGCCCTTGTCCCAAGTCCCTCCCCAGCTTTCCTGGAGCCCCTTCAGGCACTGGAAGGTGGTCTAAGGTCTCCCCAGAACCTTCTCCTTCTCCTTCTCCTTCTTCTCCTTCTCCTTCTCCTTCTCCTTCTCCTTCTCCTTCTCCTTCTCCTCCTCCTCGTCCTTCTCCTCCTTCTCCTCCTTCTCCTCCTTCTCCTTCTTCTCCTTCCTCTTCTCCTTCCTCTTCTCCTTCCTCTTCTTCCTCTTCTCCTTCCTCTTCTCCTTCCTCTTCTCCTTCCTCTTCTCCTTCCTCTTCTTCCTCTTCTCCTTCCTCTTCTCCTTCTTTCTTCTCCTTCCTCTTCTCCTTCCTCTTCTCCCTCCTCTTCTCCTTCTTCTCATTCCCTTTCCCCTTTCCCATTTTCCTTTTCCCTTTCCCCTTCTCCCTTCTCCTTCTCCAACCTGAACACCCCCATCTTTCTCCCCCTGACTCCAGAGCTGCTCCAGCACCTCCTCTGGACCAGCACCAACACCTCTCTGTCCTTCTGGTACTGGGGCCCCCAGAACTGGACCCACTTTACCCCAGGGGGGTCTCCCCAGAGGGAACAATCCCCCCCCTGGTGCTGCTCACCCTGCTGGGGATGCAGCCCAGCACAGGGGGGGTTCTGGGCTCTCACCTCCTGCTTCTGCCTCATCTTGAGCTTCTCCTCCCCCAACACCCCCAAATCCTTCTCCATTCCCTTCCTGGGCTGTGTCCCTGCCCCTTGGCCTGCTCGGGATTCTTTGGGAAGTGAATCCCAGCTCCTTCCACATCCTGTGGGTTCCTCGGAGCCTTTCAACCTCTCCTTCGGCTGCTTGACTTCTGCCCTTTTTTTTTTTGGTTTTTTTTGTTTTTTTTGTTTTGTTTTCTTCCCTAGAAATCCCTTTCCACGCCGAGGGACGCTACCCAAAATCTTTAATAGGGAAGAATTTCTGTGCCTACCTTCTGGAATTAAGGAATTCCAGCTCCTCCTTCAAAGGCATCCGCAAAGCTCTGGTCGACGCCTTGCTGGACGGCTACGAGAGCGCCCGCTATGGCACAGGGGTGAGCACCAGGGCTCCCAGTCCAGTCTGAGCCTTGAACTGGGGGCAGACTGGAGCCTCAGCTGGCTTTTCCAACTCTCTTTTTCCTCTTTGCATCCAGGTCTTTGGGAAAACGGAATACCTGAAGTACCAGGATGCTCTCAATGAGCTGGCAAACATGTGAGTGTTCAACCCCCCCCCCCCCTCCCAGCAGCACTTTGGGGAGGTGGCAACAGGGATTGGGGCAAAACCTCTGGGATGTGGGACTGCTCACACCCACCAGGAAGAAAAACTTCCAGGTTTTCCTGGAAAAAACTTCCCTCCAGCCCATCTGCTCCTAAGTTTCTGGGTCTGTTCCTTCCCCCCTGTTCGTGCCAGCTGCTGGGAGCCAGGGACTTTGGGTGGGATCCAGGCCTGGCACTGGATCAGTGTCCTCCTGAGGGCAGTTGTGCCTCTCCTGGCTCCTCCAGGGCTGCCATTGTCACTTTGTCCCCTCTCCTCACAGGACCAAGGCCCGGGGAGGCAGCAGCCAGAGGCAGCACCAGTCAGCAGCCAAGGATCTCACCCTCTCCCCTGAAGTCTCCAACTCTGCCACCATCCAGGTCACCTACCTGCCTTCCAACCAGAAGAGCAAACGTGCCAAACACTTCCTGGAGCTGAAGAGTTTCAAGGACAACTACAACACGTTGGAGAGCACTCTGTGAGCCCCAGAGGGAGAACTCCTCCAGGGATCCCTCCTCATGGAGGGGTGGGAGCAGCTGCTCTCACACAGCTGGGAGGTCACAGCTGCATTTTTGGCTCTCCCTCTCCCACGACTTGGAGGATTTGTGCTCTGGTGGAGCTCAGCTCGAGGCACTGCACCCACCTGCTGGACCCAGAGGGGATTGGTGGCTCCTGTGGCCTCCTCCACTCAGGCTTGGGACATTTTTCTGGTGACATCCTGGAGCCCTGGCCCTGTGGATAAACTCTGGTTAGCTTTAGTGTGTTCCCAAAGGCCAGGGATCCCAGCCAGCCCTCTTCCTCCACCTTCCTTTTTCCCTGGGACATTTGGTGGAGGCTGATGCTGTCTGTCTGTCCTCTCTGAGGTGTCTCAGGCTCTGGAGCTGCTTCTCTGTCCTTTCCAAAAGGTGAAGGTTCCTCATTTCCCTGCTGCTCTCTGCCAGGCACCACTTGGACAGAGTGTAAATAATTTCTGGTCAGTTCTCAGCCACCTCAGTGGCCGAGGTGCCTCTTTGGGGCAGCACTTTCTACTTTCTGGGCATTTGGGGACATCTCAGGCAGACAAAATGGCTTCAAACACCCAGTCTGCCCTGCCAGGGGGGGGTTTCTTTCCTCCCCCTCTCACCAGCACCTCGGGTGCCATCAGGACCCCCCCAGGGGGTGAAACTTTGCAGCCCCCAACTCAACACCCACGTCCTGCCAGCAGCACCTCCCTGCTGCTCCCTGCCCCTGGCCCAGCCCCCTCCCCTCTTTTTAATTGCTCTTTAATAAAATAATGAGAGTTACCCCAGCAGGGTGTGTGCCATCAGCTTCTGACTCCAGGGACACATCCTGGGGGATCCAAGGCTCTGCCACTCCTGGGGGATCCAGGCTGTGCCATCCCTGTGTCCTGGGTGCCCCTTCATGGTGTGGTTGGCACAGGGGGTGCCTTGTGGGGTCCCTGTCACAGGAGCTGGGATGGTGCCAAGGTGGGATGGGATGGGATGGGATGGGATGGGATGGGGTGGGATGGGATGGGGCAGGGGCAGTCCCAGGAGCAGATGGGGACATGGGGGGGGGAGACACGTGGGGAAAATCCTGCCCTCCCCAAAGTGCTTTGATTGTAGGTCCTGGGGGGGGTGAGCTCCAGTGTGGGGTGACCCTGGGGGTGGGAGGGTCTTTTCTCATCCCAGACTGCCTGGCACCCCACATGTCCCCAGCAGGGCCAGGCCAGGAGGTGGCAGCAGGACCGGGGGTGGCTCTGCCCCATCAGCACCACCGGGTCCTGGTCCTGTGCTCAGCCCTGGGAGGCCATAGCTTGAGTCCTGTGTCCAGTTCTGGGCCCCTCAGCTCAGGAAGGAGATTGAGGTGCTGGAGCAGGTCCAGAGAAGAGCAAGGAGGCTGGGAAGGGATCCAGCAGAATTCCTGTGAGGAAGGGCTGAGGGAGCTGGGGGTGTTGAGGCTGGAGGAGGCTCAGGGGAGACCTCATCACTCTCTACAACTCCCTGAAAGGAGGTTGGAGCCAGGGGGGGGTTGGGCTCTTTTCCCAGGCAACTCTCAGCAAGACAAGAGGGCACAAGAGGTCTCAAGTTGTGCCAGGGGAGGTTTAGGTTGGATATTAGAAAGAATTTCTTTCTGGAGAGGGTGCTCAGCCATTGGAATGGGCTGCCCAGGGAAGGGGTGGATTCTCCATCCCTGGAGATATTTCCAAAGAGCCTGGATGTGGCACTCAGTGCCATGGGCTGGGAACCACGGGGGGAGTGGAGCAAGGGTTGGAGCTGATGAGCTCTGAGGTCCCTTCCAACCCAGCCCATTCTGGGATTCTAGGATTCCATGATTCCTGCCACGGATCCTGTGCCAGGCTCAGCCTCCTGGCCCCGTGGCACAGCAGAGGGGAGAGGGGGGTTGTGTTTGGTGGTCCCTGCCACCCCTGAACCCCCACTTTGCCCCCCCAGCAGAGTCCCTGCCCCCCCATCCCCTCTGCCTCTGCCTGACCTTGGTGTCTCCCAGCCCCGGGGCCCATCAGCTCCTGGCCTGGCTCTGGATATTGACAGCACTGGGGGCCCCGGGGACAGCACCCCCTGCCCGTGGCCCTTCATTAACTCCCCTGTCGGCTTCCATCACATCACCCAGCGCTCCCAGCCTCCTGCTGCTGCCACGTGTGTCCCCTCTGTCCCTGCTGCCACCCCCCTGTGGCACCCACGCAGCCCCCGGTGCCCCAACCCGGGGCAGGCAGCAGGGGCTTTACCAACCCTGTCCCCTCCTGGCACTCAGGGCTCTCTCAGCCTCACATCCCTGCCCCGTTGCTCCCCAAAAAAAGTTTGGGTGTCCCCAGTGCTGTCCCCAGTGCTGTCCCCAAACTCGGTGGCCGAGCACCCGCACGACACGGGGTGGTGGCCCCAGCACCCCAAAAGGCCACGCACCCCCTCGGAGCTGGGTGCCACCAGGTCCCAGTGCCTGTTAGGGTCCTCCTGCCTTTGTCCCCCAGCTGTCCCCAGCCCGATGGGGCCACCCCGCACGAGGGACAGGGACAGAGTGACAGCCACCAAACCATCTGCCCCACGGAGCTTCCGTGCAGGGGAGGGGGGGGGTGTCCCAGCGGCTTTCCCAAAGCATTGGGGACAGGAACACGGGTGGAGGGGACATCCGTGGGACAAAGCCACCCAGTGCCGGCTGGGCCCTGTCCTTGGGCAGGGTCACGGTGGCACCGAGCCCTCCAGGACGGGCCCCGCTCCCCGGGATCGACGGCTCCGCTAATGACGCCGGGAGCGGGGGCAGGAGCGGGCGGTGCGGGGCCATCGACCCGGATCGACCGGCGGTGCTGGGCGCGGGGGTCTGGGGAGGGGGCAGGGGGACATCGATGGGTGGTAATTAATGGGAACGGGGACACGTGTGCGGGGTCGGGGCTCTCACCCCCCCTCCCCGCACCTCAACGCGGTTATAAACCGCGGGCAGGCAGCCCCCAAGCCAGAGCACCCAGGACCCCCCGAGCCGGCCCAGGTAAGGTTCCGACAGACTTGGGGGGGCTGGGGGGGGTGCCCTGGGCCGGGGTGTCCGTGCCATGGTGTTCCAGGAGCCCTTTCTGCCCTCCTCATCCCTCCTGTCCGGGCAGCAGATCCCAGAGCATCCCGATGCTGGGATGGGATCCGGACCCCAGGGTGGGGGTACCCGGGGGGGATGTTCTGCCCAGCAAAGAGCAAGAAGTGAATATTCAGCTTTTCTTTTTTTTCCTTCTCTTGCAGGGAGCTGAGCCCTGCCCGGAGCTCGCCTTCACCCACCCCTGCCTCTGTCTGATATGTTTGATATTAGGTTGTTTTATTGGAAAACCAACTAAATATCAAACATATTCTTACAGCGCCAGGGACACCCAGCACCCAGAGGTCCAGATGCTGTTTGTGCCCTGCCGGGGGGGGAACTGCCACCCCCGGGGGGCCCGGCGGAGGTTTGGGGGTGGTGGTGGGCTCAGCACTCACCACCTGTCCCCCTGCTTGTGCCCGGGATGATCCCAGGACATCCCGGGACCGTGGGCCCGTGCCCACCCCTGGCTCTGCTGCTCAGGGTTATTTATGGCTCCCAGGGCACGGGATTGCAGCACCCACATCTCCCGGGTCCCTCTGACCTTCTTGGGGCCCCCCAAAGCTCTCTCCAGATGGGAGCAGTGGCTCTCTTCCCATGTCATCCCATCTCAGCTCATGGAAGAGGCTGCTAATCCCCCCCAGCTACTTGGAAGTGCTGCCACTCGCCCTGAGAATTCCTCCCGGAGCCTGGGGAATTCCATCCTCCAGCTGCCGACAGCATCTTCTGCCTCACTGCCAAGCCCCAGCAGCCCTGGAGATGGGCTCAAGGCTCAGAGGATTCCTGGGGGGCTCTTCCCTGAGTGCTGGGCTCAGCTCCCCACCCCCCTTGAGCCAAAAAATCCCAACCGGGGGCTGCTGCAAAATCCCTGCTCCTAAAATAAAACCGGGATGAGCTCCCACGCCACCCCCAAGCAGGGGTAAATGTCAGCCCTGGGGGCCACCAAAAAACATCCCAAGTCCCCAGTGGGGCTTCACTGCCCGGTTCCAGCTCAGTGTCCTGAGCATATCCCATGGGAATGCTGGGCAGGAGCGTGGTGTCCCTGTGGTGCCAGGCAGGGTGTCCCATTGCAAAGGGACAATGCGGGACCCCCGCTCCCAGCCCTGCCACTGCTTTTTATAACCATCCCAGCTGTCCCCAGGAACCCAAATAAGGTTGTGGCCACCCAGACCCCCCCAGGGCAGACAATGGGTCTGGAACACAGACTTTTTGGGAAGGTGGCTCAGGCCAAGAAAGGCAAAGCCCCTGTGCCAGCAGGGTTGATAAAGCGGGCAGCGGGGGGTCAGGCAGCACTGCTGCTGACAATTGTCCCATTGTCCCACTGCCCGTTGTCCCCCAAGGATGGAGGCCATCAAGAAGAAGATGCAGATGTTGAAGTTGGACAAGGAGAACGCCCTGGACAGGGCAGAGCAGGCAGAGGCTGAGCAGAAGCAGGCAGAGGAACGGAGCAAGCAGGTAACGTGGGTGCTGTCTGGGCAGTGGCTCCTCCTGTGTTGGACCATCCTGAGCCCAAGACTCACCAGGAATTTGGGGGAAAAGGAACCAGGGGGTGAGAGCTGCCACAGTCCCAGAGCTCGGGGACAGCGTCACGAGGCTGTGGAGCATCCTGGTGGGACAGGGATGGGGGGGAATCCAAAGGGTGTCCACCTGCCATGACTTCTGCTGCTCTTCCAGCTGGAGGACGAGCTGGCTGCCATGCAGAAGAAGCTGAAGGGGACAGAGGACGAGCTGGACAAATATTCTGAGGCCCTGAAAGATGCTCAGGAGAAGCTGGAGCTGGCAGAGAAGAAGGCAGCAGATGTATGTATGGGGTGTAGGGTGGAAGCTGGGTTGGTTCCCCCAACCCCTTCCTAATGAGACCACAGTGGCCTTGAGCTGGAGAAAGGTCCCTGGCAAAGCTGTGTGGGTGCCTGGGAGCAGAGCACACCCAAGGGTGGCCACCCACAGCCATGGGAGGGACTGAGGGATGCTGATTCCAGCTCCTCCCTGGGCAAAGATATCCCGGGTGGCCAAGGAGGAGCAGGGAGGGAGCACCCAGGCTTTGCAGAAGAGGGCAGGGAGCCCCCGGGCTGGGGACAGAGCAGTCCCTGAGGACCTCGGGTGTCCCCCCCAGGCACAGCTGGAGCTCAGGGAGGAGGAGGGAGCCCTCGTCCCCTCGGGCAGGGTGACAGTGACACAGCCCGGCTATTGTTGGCCGCCCTTCCCAGGAGAACAATGGTGCGAGCGGTGCAGGGTTTTGTCCCCTGGCTGCTGTCCCGACCCCGTCATCTGTCGCCAAGTTCGGTCCCGCTCATCACCCCCTGACAGCCCCGGGGACTCTGACACCGCGGGTCGAGCATCCAGGAGCTGGAAATTTTCCCTCCTGGGGGAGAGGGAGAAAAACTCCCGGCTCCTCTCCCTGCGGGAGCTGCAGCTCCGATTTCCAGCAGGGAAAAGGAATTTTCCCTTCCCCACGGGAAGCCCCACGACCCCCGGGCCGGTGCCTGGGCTGGCTCTGCCCCCCCCGTCCTGGCTCTGAGCTGGGGGGGTCAGGGAGGAGTGGGGAAATCCAAAGCCTTCCCGAAACTTTGGGAAGTTTGTCAGCTCCGGGTTTGGGCTCATGGTTTCCCACTCCCGCACCGGGGTTTGGCACAGACCCCACAAAGCTCTGGGGAGCCCTTTTCCTCCTTCCCACTCCTTTCCCCTCCCTTCTTTTTCCCTCTGCCACTTCCATGCTCTCTCCCCCCCCCATCCCACCACACCCCCACCCCCTTTCTTAACATCCCAACCCCCCAGTTCTCCAGCTGCCGCCCACCAGGGTGACTTTTGGGGGGTCCCTTTGGTGTCCCCCATCCCTAAAAACTGGAGAAGCAGAGGGAAGGGATTTTCCAGCCAGCTGCCCCCCCCACACCCCAAAAAAAAATTCCTTCCAGGCAGGACCTTTGCTTTTTTGCACATCCCTGGGGTGCCCCCTTCACTTGGGGGGCAGAGCACGTGCTGGCCCCACAACCCCCCCCAAAAAAAAAGTCACCCCTGTCACAGGTTTTCAGGAGGTGCCACATGTCCCTGTCACCCCCCCCCCCTTCCTCCTGGAGGGGCTTTTGGGGCAGGGCTGGGGGATGGAGCTCGGTGACCCCCGGGGCTCAGGGGGGTGGCAGCGATTTTGGGAGCGACCAAAGGGGTTTTTGGGGCTGGGGGCAGCACCCTGCCCTGCAGCTCGGGGTGTCCCCCCCGGGATTTGGGGGGGGGAAGGGTCCGGGTGAGGGGAGGCAGAGGGTGAGCTCAAGGGCAGGGAATGCGGTGCCACTGCAGCCCGGACCGTATAAGGAGTCCCTTGGGGACGAGGGACAAGGGGGGGCCCGGGGGGCCTGGGCACCCATGTGGGGCAGAGCCCTGCGCCTCAGGTCTCTGTGGGGCTGTCCCTGCTCCTGTGGGGGACAGGTCCCAGTGTCCCCAGAGCCCCACGGGGCAGTTCCCAGTGTCCCCACACCCACATGGGGCTGGTCCCAGTGCCCCCAGTACCCCGTGGGACAGGTCCCAGTGGCCCCACATCCACGCGGGACAGATCCCAGTGCCCCCAGTACCCTATGGGACAGGTGCCTGTGCCCCCCACATCCCCGTGGGACAGGTCCCAAGTGTCCCCACATCCACACGGGGCTGGTCCCAGTGTCCCCACACCCACATGGGGCTGGTCCCAGTGTCCCCAGAGCCCCATGGGGCAGTTCCCAGTGTCCCCACATCCACATGGGGCTGGTCCCAGTGTCCCCAGTCCCCCATGGGACAGGTCCCAGTGTCCCCACACCCACATGGGGCTGGACCCAGTGTTGGCTGGTCCCAGTGTCCCCACAGGCCCATGGGACAGGTCCCAGTGCCCCCAGACCCCATGGGACAGGTCCTGGTGTCCCCAGTCCCTGTCTGGCAGCCCTTGGTGTCCCCATACCCATATAGGGCAGGTCCCAGTGTCCCCACACCCACACAGGGCAGGTCCCTGTGTACTCAGGTATCTGTCCCCGTGTCCCCAATACCCACGTGGGGCAGGTCCCCGTGTCCTGCCACCCACGTGGGGCACGTCCCAGTGTCCCCACACCCGCACAGGACAGGTCCCGTTGTCCCCAAACCTACATGGGGCAAGTCTGGGTAACCCCACACCCCCATGGGACAGGTCCCAGTGTCCCCAGTCCCTCATGGGGCAGTTCCCAGTGCTCCCAGTCCCCCATGGAACAGGTCCCAGTGCTCCCAGTCCCTCATGGGGCAGTTCCCAGTGCTCCCAGTCCTGTCCCAGTGTCACCACCCCCCTATATCTCAGCTCCCCGGTTCCATATGGGGCCCCCCCACCCCCACGCGTGACCCGGGTGTCCCCAGGGCTCCTCCCGGTTACCATGGCAACGCGGGCTGGGCGGGGGATGGGATGGGGTGGGTCGGAAGTGATGTCACATCCCGACCCGGTGGGGCCCGGGCGGGCGGTTCCGGTATTTTAGGGGCGGGGTCGAAGCGGTGCGAAGCGGTGACGGGTCCGGGTTTGGGTTCGGGTGGCGGTACCGGGACCGGTCCGGTGGGCAGGATGGCGGGGGCCACCACCATCGAGGCGGTGAAGCGGAAGATTCAGGTCCTGCAGCAACAGGCGGACGATGCCGAGGAACGGGCGGACCGGCTGCAACGGGAGGTGGAGGCCGAGCGCCGGAACCGCGAGCAGGTACCGCCGGTACCGGGCTACCGGATCCCCCCGAGCTTCCCTTGGGATGGCTCCGGATCAGCCCCGGGGGAAGGAGAACCCCGAACCTCCCCTCCCACACCTTCCTTCCGAGGGTTCTTGTCGGGGTTCGGCGGTACCGTGGGTCTCTCGGAACCGGCAGCCCTGCGCGGTTCGGTTCTCCCGTTTCTCGCAGCCATCCGGAGCCGGCGCTGCCCGCCTTGGGGTTTTTTTTGGGGGGGGATTAGGGGGGTTCTTCCCCTCCGAACCGTCGGTGGTTCCGTCCGCGGTCCGTTCGCTGTGGTACCGGGGCAAACGGGGTCAGTTTTTTTTCTGCGTGGTTTTCCGTCTTCCCGAAACATCTGGAAGCAGCTGGAAGGGGGGGGATCCCGAGGTTATGGAAGAGGGGGGGGGGGGGGGGGGGAAGAGAGACGGTTCCGGTTCTGTCGGGGTTCGGTTCGGGAAGGAAGGGGAGGATCTCGGCCATCTTGTGTGGGCCGGTGCTGAGAGCACAAAGGTGGGAGCGGAACCTCGGGAAGTGCGGATAAAATGGAAGGGATCTCCGTGGGGATGCTGGGAACCGAGTGGGAAAAACCCCCCCGAGCTCCATCCTGCTCCGGTTCCGATCCCCAACCTCGTGGGAACAGGGAATGGTTGGGAAAAAGAAGGAAAGGTGGGAGAATGTTGGGATTCAGCCTGGAGGAGAGGAGGAGGGAATGGGGAGAGCTTGGAGCAACTTCCAGAGCCTGAAGGGGCTCCGGGAAAAGTGGGGAGGGATTTGGGAAAAGGGCCTGGAGGGATGGGATGGGAGGGAATGGATTTGAACTGGAAAAGGGGAGATGGGAAGCAAAAATTCCTTGGGGTGAGGGTGCTTCTGGAGGAGAAGGTTTTGGGGAGACCTCAGAGCACCTTCCAGAGCCTGAAGGGGCTCCAGGAAAACTGGGGAGGGACTTGGGAAAAGGATCTGGAGGGATGGGAGGAGAGGTGATGGTTCCATCCTCCAAGAGGGGAGATGGAGAGGAGGTTTGGGGGAGAAATTCCTTGGGGTCAGGAGGAGAAGGAAAAGGAGAAGGTTCTGGGGAGACCTTGGAGCACCTTCCAGTGCTTCCTCCCCCAGGAAAGCTGGGGAGGGACTTGGGACAAGGATCTGGAGGGATGGGATGAGGGGGAAGGGTTTCCAGCTGCAAGAGGGGAGATGGAGAGGAGAAACTGGGCAGGGAGGGAGGGAGAAATTCTTTGGGGTGAGGGTGCTTCTGAAGGAGAAGGTTTTGGGGAGACCTTGGAGCATTTTCCAGTGGCTGAAGGGGCTCCAGGAAAGCTGGGGAGGGACTTGGGACAAGGGCCTGGAGGGATGGGAGGAGAGGGAATGGCTTTGAACTGGAAGAGGGGAGATGGAGAGGAGAAACTGGGGAGAAATTGTTTGGGGTGAGGGTGCTGAGCCCCAGGTTGCCCCCAGAAGCTGTGGCTGCCCCATCCCTGGAATTTTTGGGGGTTTGGAGCCCCCTGGGATGGGGGAGGGGGTCCCTGCCCGTGGCACTGGGTCAGCTTTGGGGTCTCTGTCAGAACCTGAGTGGGTTCCCTGGTTCTGGTTCAGCCCAGGGGTGCTGGTGGCACCGTGGGGTTGGTGGACGGGGTGACCCAGGCCAGGCCCTTGCTTCCCATCAAACGATGACTCCCCCAGGTTTGCTTTGGGAATTTTGCTGATGATTTTCTTGAAAAGCTGAAGCTGAGGTTGTCCCAACCCCTTCCCCACCTCTGTCTGGGTCTGGGGGCTGTGACAAGTGGCCTGGTGCCACTGCTGGGTGACCCAGTGGGCTTTGGGATGAGGCCACTACCAGACCTCAGTTTTTCCTTTTTTTTTTTTTTTTTTTTTTTTTTTTTTTTTTTTAATTTATTTTTTTCCTCTTTTATTTTTTCCCCTTTTTTATTTTTTATCCCCTTTTTTATTTTTTATCCCCTTTTTTATTTTTTTCCCCTTTTTTATTTTTTTTCCCCTTTTTTATTTTTTTTCCCCTTTTTTATTTTTTTCCCCCTTTTTTATTTTTTTTCCCCCTTTTTTATTTTTTTTCCCCCTTTTTTATTTTTTCCCCCTTTTTTATTTTTTCCCCCTTTTTTATTTTTTTCCCCTTTTTTATTTTTTTTCCCCTTTTTTATTTTTTTCCCCTTTTTTATTTTTTTCCCTTTTTTTTTTTTTTTTTTTTTTGCTGCCAGATAAGGAATCCTCTTCCAGCAGAGGTGTTGCCATGGGAATGTGTGTGTTCCTTCCAGCTCCCTGGAATTTCCCTCCATGGGAGAGGAGCAGTGCTTGGGGGGGGGTGGGGATGTTTTATCCTCACCCCTTTGGGGTTTGAAAGGTCAGCCCTTATTTTTTTGGGGTCAGCCCTTATTTTTTTGGGGGTCAGCCCTTATTTTTTGGGGTCAGCTCTTTATTTTGGGGGGATTTCCCCAACCAAAACTCTGCTGGCATCTCAGCTCCTTTCCCACTGATGTTTTCCCAACCTGAGCTGGGAACGTGGGGGGTGGGGTAGATCTTGGTCAACTTTTCCTGGGAACTGGATGTGATTTGGGTCTGGCCCTGCTCTAACAGTGGCTTCTTTCATCACTCTGCTCCTCCTTCCTTGGGCATGGTTGGGAGCTGCGTGTCCTTGCAGGCTGCTTTGTTGCAAGGAGCTGGGATATTTCATATATATATTTATTTTTTTTAATTTTTTTTTTTTTTTTTGGCATCTGCCTCCCCCCCTGGATGGAGAAACTGCCCTGATCTGGCTCTAACCCTTTCCATCTCCCCCCCTTCCCAATCCTGCTGGAGAACAGGACACTGCCATCCCCCCCCTTGGGCTGGGGGTGTCCCCAAAGTGTCCCCCAAAGTCTTTTTTTTTTTTTTTTTTTTTGGGAGGAGGGTGATGGCTCTGACCTGGGTCACAACCTCAGATTTCCTGGGGTTCCTGGCACACCCCTGAGCTCTGGAGGGTGTTTGTGTGTGGCTGTTGCTGGGGAACAACCTCCCGGGGAGATCTCAAGGCTGGGTGAGGTTTATTTGGTTTTTTTTTTTGTTTGGTTTTTTTTTTTCTCTTTTTTTCCTGGGTTATCACTGGGGGAGGGAGGAAGGAAACAAACCCGGAGGCACTGGAGGAGCTGCCCCCAGGCTGTGCTGGGATAAAGGGAGCTCAGGATGCTGCTGCTCTTCCTCCCTCTGCTGAGGAGGAGGAGGAGGAGGAGGAAAAGAAGGAGGAGGAGGAGGAGGAGGAAAAGGAGGAGGAGGAGGAGGAAAAGAAGGAGGAGGAGGAGGAAGAGGAAAAGAAGGAGGAGGAGGAGGAAAAGAAGGAGGAGGAGGAGGAAAAGAAGGAGGAGGAGGAGGAAAAGAAGGAGGAGGAGGAGGAAAAGAAGGAGGAGGGAGGAGGAAAAGAAGGAGGAGGAGGAGGAAAAGAAGGAGGAGGAGGAGGAGGAGAAGGAGAAGAGGAGGAGGAGGAGAAGGAGAAGAGGAGGAGGAGGAGAAGGAGAAGGAAAAGGAGAAGAGGAGGAGGAGGAGAAGGAAAAGGAGAAGAGGAGGAGGAGGAGGAGAAGGAAAAGGAGAAGAGGAGGAGGAGGAGAAGGAGAAGGAAAAGGAGAAGAGGAAGAGGAGGAGAAGGAGAAGAGGAGGAGAAGAGGAGAAGGAGAAGAGGAGGAGGAGAAGAAGAGGAAGAGGAGGAGAAGGAGAAGAGGAGGAGGAGAAGGAGAAGGAAAAGGAGAAGAGGAGGAGAAGGAAAAGGAGAAGAGGAGGAGGAGGAGAAGGAGAAGAGGAGGAGGAGGAGAAGGAGAAGAGGAAGAGGAGGAGGAGGAGGAGGAGGAGGAGAAGGAGAAGAGGAGGAGGAGGAGAAGGAGAAGAGGAAGAGGAGGAGAAGGAGAAGAGGAAGAGGAGGAGGAGGAGAAGGAGAAGAGGAAGAGGAGGAGGAGGAGGAGGAGGAGAAGGAGAAGAGGAAGAGGAGGAGGAGGAGAAGGAGAAGAGGAAGAGGAGGAAGAGGAGGAGGAGGAGAAGGAGAAGAGGAAGAGGAGGAGGAGGAGGAGGAGGAGAAGGAGAAGAGGAAGAGGAGGAGGAGGAGGAGGAGAAGGAGAAGAGGAAGAGGAGGAGGAGGAGGAGAAGGAGAAGAGGAAGAGGAGGAGGAGGAGGAGAAGGAGAAGAGGAAGAGGAGGAGGAGGAGGAGGAGAAGGAGAAGAGGAAGAGGAGGAGGAGGAGGAGGAGAAGGAGAAGAGGAAGAGGAGGAGGAGGAGGAGGAGGAGGAGGAGAAGGAGAAGAGGAGGAGGAGGAGGAGAAGGAGAAGAGGAAGAGGAGGAGGAGGAGGAGAAGGAGAAGAGGAAGAGGAGGATAAGGAGAAGAGGAAGAGGAGGAGGAGGAGGAGGAGGAGGAGGAGAAGGAGAAGAGGAAGAGGAGGAGGAGAAGGAGAAGGAAAAGGAGAAGAGGAGGAGGAGGAGAAGAGGAAAAGGAGAAGAGGAAGAGGACAAGGAGGAGGAGGAGGAGAAGAAGAGGAGAAGGGGGAGGAAGAAGAAGAAGAAGAGGAAGAGGACAAGGAGGAGGAGGAGGAGGAGGAAGGGTTTGCTTTGAGCAAAATGCTCCTGTCCTGAGCCCAGGAGGAAAGGGACTTTGGTTCATGGCTGCTGGCAGGGAGTGCTTGGTGTGGGGGGAGAAATGGGGCAGAGATTGATGGCCTGGCAGGACTGCAGCAGCCTGCAAGGAAGAGCCAGGGGTGTAAATCATCTTCCTGGGGTGTTTCTGTTGGAAATGATCCCCAGAATTTCCCCTGGGAGGCAGGGAACCTGCAGGAGGTCGCTGTGAGCTGGGCTCTGTGCGACGCTGGGGGTGCAGGAGGCTGGAACAGGGAATTCCCTGGCTTGGTCCCTGTGGGTTCCTCAGGATCTGAGGCTGAGGATCTGTCCCAGGGGCTGAGCTGCTCTCTCCTCTCTTTTTTTCCCTTCAGGCTGAGGCAGAGGTGGCCTCTTTGAACCGCCGGATCCAGCTGGTGGAGGAGGAATTGGACCGAGCCCAGGAGCGCCTTGCAACAGCTCTGCAGAAGCTGGAAGAGGCAGAGAAAGCTGCAGATGAGAGTGAAAGGTGAGGAAAAGTTCCTGCTTTGCCTTCCTCACCCAGGGCCTGGTGCCAATCCCCCCCCTCCCGGGCTTCCCGGAGGCTGGGAAGTGGATCCCACGTCAAGGTTGGATGTGGGAGTTGGGATCCAGGTCAGGAGAAGCAACCCAAGCAGGGATTGAGGAGCTTGGGAGCTGAGGCCAAGGTGGGAGAAAGGGCTGGGTGCATCCCCCAGCTCCAAGGGAGGAGAAATCAGGGGGTTTTGGGACCCTCAGGGTGGCTGCTGAGGGGGAAGCCTCATTTCCAGCATCCTCCATCCTGGCACTGTCCCTGGGTCCCCTTCCAGTTATTGCCATTAAGGACTGACCTGGCTCTGGTCATTCCAGCCTGGAAAACCTTTGGCACCACGTTTCCCATGGTCCAGGAGCCTGATGCTGGAGGAAAATTTCAAGGAATTCTGAGCAAGCTGCTGTATAAGGGAGAAATAAGGGAGAACTCAGCACACTGCTGGGTTGCACAGGGTTGTTTTTTTTTTTTTTAATGCATCTTCCCTCCCTGTGCATTTTAAAATTTTTTTTTTGTTTGTTTTTTGGGGTGCAGAGGCATGAAAGTCATTGAAAACCGAGCTCTGAAGGATGAGGAGAAGATGGAACTGCAGGAAATCCAGCTGAAGGAAGCCAAGCACATTGCAGAGGAGGCAGATAGGAAGTACGAGGAGGTGAGGGAGAGCCTTGGATGCTCCTCAGAACAATCCCAAGATTGTTGGGGGGAGGGACCCCTTGGCTCTCAGCACCTGAGCCAGAAATTTGGCAGCTCCAGTGACTCCTGCAAGCAGAATTTATGGGTTTTTTTGTTGTTTTTTTTTTTTTTTTTTTTTTTAAACTCTTCTGCCTCCCAGGTTGCTCGGAAGCTGGTGATCATCGAAGGGGATCTGGAGAGGACTGAGGAGAGAGCTGAGCTGGCAGAGTCGTGAGTAAATCTGCTGCCTTGGCCCTGGCATGGCTGCCTCTGCATGGGAAGGAACTAACCCAGCATCCCCAACCTTCTTACACAAGGCCTGAAGCACAGGGAAAGTTTTTATGGAATCCTCAGGTGGAAAAGCTGGAAGGGGTTTTCCCACTCGGAGCTGCTGTGTTAGGGTGGGAGCCTTTTGGTCTCCTTGGTTTGTCCAAGGGATTATTCCCTGCCTTGGATTCACTGCTTTGCCTGTGTGGTCACTGACTCCTCACACACCTGAGGGCCAGAGGTTGGGACAGGAGTGGCCCAGGGGACATCCCAGGGACCTCAACTTGCTCATTGACCTCTTAAAAATACCTGCACGTCCTCTGCTGGCAGCACCCACATGGGATCTCTGGGTCCTTGGGTGTTTCAGGGGGGTCCTTGGGTGTTTCAGGGGGGTCCTGAATGTTTCAGGGGGGTCCTGGATGTTTCAGGGGGGTCCTTGGATATTTCAGGGGGGTCCTTGGATGTTTCAGGAGGGTCCTTGGGTGTTTCAGGAGGGTCCTTGGGTGTTTCAGGGGGGTCCTTGGATGTTTCAGGGGGGTCCTTGGATGTTTCAGGGGGGTCCTGGATATTTCAGGGGGGTCCTTGGATATTTCAGGAGGGTCCTTGGATATTTCAGGGGGGTCCTTGATGTTTCAGGAGGATCCTTGGGTGTTTCAGGAGGCTCCTTGGACATTTCAGGAGGGTCCTTGGATGTTTCAGGGGGGTCCTGGATGTTTCAGGGGGGTCCTGGATGTTTCAGGAGGATCCTGGATGTTTCAGGGGGGTCCTTGGGTGTTTCAGGGGGGTCCTGGATGTTTCAGGGGGGTCCTGGATGTTTCAGGGGGGTCCTGGATGTTTCAGGAGGGTCCTGGGGGGCTGTTCAGGTCCTGGCTGTGCTCTGGGTCTTGTCTAACGAGGTCGCTTTGTCCCCCTCTGCTTCCTGCCCCGATGTGCATGTGGTGACCATGATTTTTTTTATTTTTTTTTCCTGTTTTTTTGTGTGGTTTTTTTTTTTTTTTTTTTTTTTTTTTTTGCACCCCCAACCTTCGTGGCTCTGTGTGTGGGTTTGCTGCTCCTTTTGACCCTTGTCCCCATCCTGGCTGGTGGCACTGGGGGACCCCTCACTAACAGGCGCTGCCGGGACCTGCAGGAGCAGCTCAGGGTGCTGGACCAGAACCTGAAGTTTCTTTCTGTTGCTGAAGAAAAGGTACTAACCTTTCCCTTCTCCAACCATTAAAACCAAAAATTCTGGTGGCCTTCTGGCTCTGCTTCTTCCCTCCAGCTCAACTGCATCTTTTCCTGTCTTTTTTTTTTCTCCTCCTGGAATGTTCTCTCCTCTCTCTGCCCATAAATGGCCCCTCCTGGCAGCAAACTTGAAGACTCCAGAAATCTGTGTCCAGATCTCAGCTGCTCAGCTCAGTGCCCCTCTCTCTGCATGTGCTGGCAGAATGCCTGAAAACTGGGAATTTGGAGCTGGGAAGGGAGCTTGTTTTCCTGAAAGCAGGATCCCCATCCCAGGCTGGCTGCAGAGCATCTCCTAAAATAAAATTAAAAAAAAAAAAAAACAAAAAAACAAAACACAAAACCAAACCAACCCAACCCCATCCTGGTCATCCCTACACATGGATTCACTCCTTGTCTCTCCTGTCTTTCCCTCCCACTTCTTCTTTTCCTTTTTTTCTCCTTTTTCTTGCCCAAACCCCACAGTAAATGTTCCGAGCTGGAAGAAGAGCTGAAGAATGTCACCAACAATCTCAAGTCTCTTGAGGCTCAGGCTGAGAAGGTAGGGGCTGCTTGGCCCAGGGCCAAAAAACGTATTTTTGGGTGGCTTGGAGAGAGAAAGAGAGAGGGGCTGTGACAGCAGAGCACCCACAGGGATGGCAGAGGTGACACGGATGCAACCTGGAAGCAGAGAGGGAGAGCAGAGGGATTTCAGCTCCTGGTGGCTGGAAAAAGCCAAGAGAGGGGGAGGTTTGTGAGATCTTTGTGGTCCTGGCATCACAAGAATTTTCCTGTGCCCAGCAGTGCCCAAAAAAAACCTTGTTGTCCTGGTATGAGGATTTTTCTGTGTCCAAAAAATTTTGTGATCCTGGCAAGAGGATTTTTCAGTGCCCAGCAGTGCCCAAAAAACTTTTCTGGTCCTGGCATGAGGATTTTCCTGTGCCCAGCAGTGCCCAAAAAAACCTTGTTGTCCTGGTATGAGGATTTTTCTGTGTCCAAAAAACTCTGTGGTCCTGGCATGAGGATTTTCCTGTGCCCAAAAAACTCTGTGGTCCTGGCATGAGGATTTTCCTGTCCCCAGCAGTGCCCAAAAGACTCTGTGGTCCTGGCATGAGGATTTTCCTGTGCCCAAAAAACTTTTCTGGTCCTGGCATGAGGATTTTTTGGTGCCCAACTCCGTGTTCCCTGCGTGGCGTGGGATTTGCTGCCTGCCCTGGCTCTCTTGGCGTGGGGTGAGGAGTGGGAATCAATCCCAGCTGGAGCTTCCTGAGGGTGCTGTGGAGGAGCTGGAAAAGCTTTTTCCTCGGAGTGGGAGATCCCTGGGGCTGATCCCTCCTCTGCTTTCCCACAGTACTCCCAAAAAGAGGATAAATACGAAGAGGAGATCAAGATCCTGACTGACAAACTCAAAGAGGTGGGTGCTGGGTGCCCACCTTGGGGTGCTCCCCCCGACCTCTTCCCTGAGCTGGGGGGGGATCCAAGGAAAGGGTGGGAATTGCCTTTTTCCCTAGGGATTAAAGTTGGTTTTTTTTCTGCCTGGCAGGCTGAGACCAGGGCTGAATTTGCTGAGCGTTCCGTAGCCAAACTGGAGAAGACCATTGATGACTTGGAAGGTAAAATCTGGGAATTTTTTCCCTCAAAAAATGTCCTGGGGGAGGTGAGGAAAATGTTTTTCCATAGCTGGAGACTGGAGGCGTGGATCTGCTCCTTGGGGATTTGGAGCATGAGCCCAACTCAGCTCCTCAGGGGAGGTTTTGGGGGCTCTGGAGCTGCTCTGGAAAATCATTCCCGGGTTTTATTGGGATCCAAACACCTTGGGGGAATCTGAGGGACAGGGACAGTGGAGCTGGAATGCTGGGGGTGATGTCCTGAGGAATGGAAGTGGATTCCTGGGCTCGAAGGAGGAAAAAAAAACCAACCCAACCCAACCAACAAAAGAAGAAAAAAAGCCCAAAAAAGGGACCTGAACTCAACGGGAATTGGTTCCAAGAAAAACCTGGATTGCAGGATCCTCCTGCATGGGGGTGGCTGCTTGGAAGTCAGGCTTGGAATATCCCCCCTGGAGATTTGGGATTCCAGAGGGAACCACCAGAACCCCATCCATGCAGTGCAGGGCTGGATTCCTTCCCTCCTCTCCCTGATTCCAGAGGATTTCAGGAGCAATCCTGAGGCCAATCCCACTTTTCCCCAGTATTCCATGGGGAGATAAAAATTCCCAGGCTGTGGGTGGATTCCTCTGCAGGGAGGTGGTGCTGGATCAAGCAGAAACTTTCCCAAACTTCCTGCCTTGCCCCCAGCTTTTAATTCCAGGTTTTGGGAGATTCCAAGCCCCATCCTATCCCTCTGGAATCACTCAGGAATGGGTTTGGTTTGAGGTGGGAATAACAGAAGTGTCAGAGAAGCTGAGCCACCTCATCATCCAGGATCAGCTTTTTATGGAAAACTGCAAAAAAAAAAAAAAAAACAAACAACAAAAACCCAAAAAATTCCAAATCCCAATCCCTGGATTCTTCCCTTGGAATTCTTGGCTCCAGGTTTCCTGCTGGGCTGAGCCACTTGGTGAAAACTGACAAAGTTTTTTGGGGCTCTTTGGAGCTGGGAGAACTCCAGGAGTCCAAATTTGAGGAGTTCCCATGGGAATTCCAGGTCTTGGCTCCTTTTGGCATTCCAGGACGGGAATTCCTTCCAATGCTCAGGATTATTGGGTGATTTATTATTTTTTTTTTTCCCCCAGCAGACTGAAAGTGAGGAAAAAGCATCCCCAGGGCTCTTCCTTAGGTGTAGGAAGCTCCTTCCTAAGGGCTTGGAGTTGGTTTTCCCTGTTTTTTTTTTCCTGACAGTGATTCCTGCTTGGAATTCTTGGCTCTGAGCTGATCCTGGAAAAAAAAAAACAATTTGGTGGTCAAACTGGGAACCATCAGAGCCATTTTGGGAATTCCTCTGGAGTCCTGGGGGGCTCCATTTCTTGTCCCTTTTTCCATCTCTCCACGAGTCCCTGATTTTCCAGGCTGTTGGAAAAAAATCTTGGAATTCTTGGCTCTGAGCTGATCCTGGAAAAAAAAACCAAAACAATTTGGTGGTCAAACTGGGAACCATTTTGGGAATTCCTTCGGAGTCCTGGGGGGCTCCATCTCTTGTCCCTTTTTCCATCTCTCCACGAATCCCTGCTTTTCCAGGCTGTTGGAAAAAAATCTTGGAATTCTTGGCTGTGAGCTGATCCTGGAAAAAAAAAAAATTTGGTGGTCAAACTGGGAACCATCAGAGCCATTTTGGGGATTCCTCTGGAGTCCTGGGAGGCTCCATCTCTTGTCCCTTTTTCCATCTCTCTACAAATCCCTGATTTTCTAGGCTGTTGGAAAAAAATCTTGGAATTCTTGGCTCTGAGCTGATCCTGGAAAAAAAAAAAAAATTTGGTGGTCAAACTGGGAACCATCAGAGCCATTTTGGGGATTCCTTTGGAGTCCTGGGGGGCTCCATCTCTTGTCCCTTTTTCCATCTCTCCACGAATCCCTTCTTTTCCAGGCTGTTGGAAAAAAAAAAAACCCTTCCTTTATTGTTTTGCCTTTTTTTTTTATTTTATTTTTTTTATTTTTCTCTTCTTTTCCTCCTGAACCTTTTTCTAGATGAGCTCTATGCCCAGAAACTGAAGTACAAAGCAATTAGTGAGGAGCTGGACCACGCCCTGAATGACATGACTTCCATGTAAATATTCCCTGCCTGGGCTCTGCCTTTTGCTTCAGCAGGAAAAAAAAAAAAAACCAAAAAAAAAAATTAATAATAATAAAATCTGGGAATTTTCTGGCTGGGATTTCCCCCAGGCTGGAGAATCCAGGCCATTCCTGCAGGTTACTTCCAGAGATCTCAGCCCCGAGCTTTGGGGATGCTCCTCCTGCTGGCCAGGGAATTCCAGGGGTTTTCCAGCTCCCCGGGGCAATTCCCACCGGGAAAAGCTCAATTCCCACCGGGAAAAGCTCAATTCCCACCGGGAAAAGCTCAATTCCCACCGGGAAAAGCTTCCCAAGGGCCCCTGAGGACCCCTCCTTGGGGGCTGCCTGGAGCGGGGTCGGAGCCCCCAGGGATCTGTGGAAGTAGCTGAGCTCCTGCTGCCACCCCCTGCTTCCTGGCTTGGGATTCACTGCTGCTGTCAGCTTAATTTCTGTTTCTTCATTTTTTTATTTATTTTATTTTTATCTTGGTTTTAATTTTGATTTTATTAGTTTTGTTTTATTAGTTTTTTATTTTATGTTTTATTTTGTTTTATATTATTTTGTTTGTTTTATTTTGTTTGCTTTGTAGTGTTTCATTTGCTTTATTTTATTTTATTTGCTTTATTTTATTTTATTTGCTTTATTTTATTTTATTTGCTTTATTTTATTTTATTTGCTTTATTTTATTTTATTTGCTTTATTTTATTTGCTTTATTTTATTTTATTTGCTTTATTTTAGCTTTTTAGCTTTTTAGCTTTTTAGCTTTTTAGCTTTTTAGCTTTTTAGCTTTTTAGCTTTTTAGCTTTTTAGCTTTTTAGCTTTTTAGCTTTTTAGCTTTTTAGCTTAGTTTTATTTTTTACTTTTTTTATTTCATTTAGGGTTTAGTTTAGCTTTATTTGAATTTTTAAATTTTTTTATCATTTTCTTTTATTTAGTTTAGCTTCTAGTTTTTACTTTTGTGTTTAGTGTTTAGTTTAGCTTTATTTAAATTTTATTTATTTTATTTTAATTATCATTTTTAGTTTTTTGAGTTTAGTTTTTATAATTTAAAATTTTTTTTTCTTTCAGTTTTTAGTTTTTTATTTTCATTTTTATTTTCATTTTTATTTTCATTTTTATTTTCATTTTTATTTTCATTTTTATTTTCATTTTTTTATTTTTTATTTTATTTTTTTTTTTATTTTTTTTATTTTTTTTTTATTTTTTATTTTATTTTTTATTTTATTTTTTATTTTATTTTTTATTTTATTTTTTATTTTATTTTTTAATTTTATTTTTTTTTTACTTATTTACTTTTATTTCTTATTACACTTTTATTGGGGTGTGTGTGTGTTTTTGGGGGCTGCTGACACCACTCTGCCCCTCCCACCTTTCCCTTCCCAGCTCCCTGATTTTTCCTTCTGTCTCCCACAGATGAATCCTCCTCCCATCCCCAGCTCCACCTGGGATTTCCCTTCCTGCTTTTCCAGCTTTTTTTTCCAGGCTTGGAGCATCCCTGGGGGTCCCTTGGGCTCTGCTTTGAGTTTGGGATTTTGTGATTTTTAGATCTTGGAGAAACATAAAAACTCTTTTTGTGTCCTTCTGCCTTCAGCATGATGTCACTTCATTCCTTATTTTATTTATTTTCATTTTATTTTATTTATTTTATTTAATTTAATTTCATTTCTTTCATTTCTTTTATTTTCTTTTCTTTTATTCCTTTTAATTTTTAAATTTTTTATTTTATTTTATTTCTTATTTTTATTTTATTTTTATTTTATTTTTATTTTATTTTTATTTTATTTTTATTTTATTTTTATTTTATTTTTATTTTATTTTATTTTATTTTATTTTATTTTATTTTATTTTATTTTTATTTTATTTTTATTTTATTTTATTTTTATTAAATTTTATTTTTATTTTATTTTATTTTTATTTTTATTGTTATTTTATTATTTTATTATTTTTATTTTTAAATTTTTTTGTTTTTATTTTTATTTTATTGATTTATTTGATTTATTTGATTTATTTGATTTATTTGATTTATTTGATTTATTTGATTTATTTATTTGATTTATTTTATTTATTTATTTGATTTCATTTTATTTATTTATTTGATTTCATTTTATTTATTTTATTTGATTTCATTTTATTTATTTGATTTCATTTCATTTATTTGATTTCATTTTACTTAAGGAAAACAACTCTCCCCTCACTGGACCCCCCATTTCCAGCCACCACTTCACTTGAAAAAAAAACTCCCCTGTGTGGACACCTCATTAACTGCTGCTTAATTTTAATTTTTTTTTTTTTTTTTAATTTTATTTTTTTATCTCACTGCCTCACTGAGTTTGGGGGGGGGAAAAAATCCTCCTGGGGAGGTTGGGGGGGACCTGGTTTTGTCACAGCTCTCACCAGCACTCAGCTTTTTGCTGCCTCCTGGGGTTTTTTTTTATTTTATTTTATTTTTTTTTTCCTGAAATCCTTTTTCCTTCCTGGGTTGGTTCCGTCTGGCCCAGAACCCGAAGAGCTCGGGCTGAGCAGGTTCCTGAGGAGTTGGGACTTCTGCCCTGGTTCCCTCAGGTTGGTGGCACCAGCAGGAGGGGACACAGACACCAAAAAAACCCAAAAAACCCAAAAAAAAAAAACCCCAACCATCCAAAAAACAAAACAAAAAACCCACAAAAAAACCCGAAAAAAACCCCAAAAACAAAACAAAAAAAAAACCACCCCAAAAAAAAAAAAAACCAAAACCAAAAACCCCTGAAAAAAAACCCCGAAAAAATCTCAAAAAACCAAAAAAAACAAAACCCAAACCAACCATCCAAAAAACAAAAAAAAACCCCAAAAAAACCCAAAAAACCCCCCAAAAAAACAAAAAAACCCCCAACCATCCAAAAAACAAAACAAAAAACCCACAAAAAAACCCGAAAAAAAACCCAAAACCCCCTAAAACCCCAACCATCCAAAAAACAAAACAACCCATAAAAAACCCTGAAAAAAACCCCAAAAACAAACAAAAAAAACCCCAACCATCCAAAAAAACAAAACACCCCCCCCCAAAAAAAACCCGAAAAAACCTCAAAAAACAAAAAAAAACCCAAACCAAACCAACCATCCAAAAAACAAAACAAAAAACCCCGAAAAAAACCCCAAAACCCTTTCAGGGACACCAAAACCCTTCCCAGAGGCAGCAAAAAAAAAACCCACAACCAAACGAACAAAAAAAAAAACCTCCAGAGACACCAAAACCCCTCTGAAGACACTACAAAAACCCCAAAAACACACAAAAAAAACCTATCCAAAAAACAAAACAAAAAACCCACAAAAAAACCCAAAAAAACAAAAAAAAAAACCCAAAAAAAACCCCAAATCCTTTCAGGGGCACCAAAACCCTTTCCAGAGGCAGCAAAAAAACCCCCCAAAACCTCCAGAGACACCAAAACCCCTCTGAAGGCACCAAAAAAACCCCAAAACCCCTCAGGAGACCCCAAACCCCTCTCCAGAGACACCAAAATAAAACAAACCTTCCAGAGACCCCAAAACCCCTTCCAGAGACACAGAAACCCCCCCCAAAAAACCCAAAACCTCCAGAGACCCCAAAACCTCTCCCAGACCCCAAAAACACTCCCAAGACACCAAAACCCCTCCAGAGGCACAGAAAAAAAACCCCCAAACCTCCAGAGATCCTGAGACCCCTTCCAGACACACAAAAAAACCCAAAAAACAAACCCCAAAACCCCTCCAGAGACCCCAAAACCCCTCCCAGAGACAAAAAAAACCCCAAAACAAAACCCAAAACCTCCAGAGACCCCAAAACTCCTCTGGAGGCCCCAAAACCCCTCCAGGGACACCAAAACCCTTCCAGGGACACAGAAAACCCCCCAAAAAAAACCCCAAACCTCCAGAGACCCTGAAACCCCTTCCAGAGACACAAAAAACCCAAAAAACAAACCCCAAAACCCCTTCCAGAGACAAAAAAAAAAAAACCAAACCCCAAAAACAAACCCAAAAATCTCCAGAGACCCCAAAACTCCTCTGGAGGCCCCAAAACCCCTCCAGGGACACAAAATCCCAAAAAACAAACCCCAAAACTTACAGAGACCCCAAAACCCCTTCCAGAGACCCCAAAAAAAACCCCAAACCCCCCTCCAGAGCCACCCAACCCCTTCCTCCTCTCCCAGGGCTCCTCTTTGCTGAAAGGAGGGAACATTCCCAGAAGGAATTCCGCAGCTTTTCCCAAATCCTGGGAGATGCTGCTCTGATTTTTCCAGGGATTTTGGGGCCCCCCCTTTGGAGCCAAAAAAAAACCCCAAAAATTCCTCAGGATCCGAAGGTGCAGCAGGGGCTGAGCCCTGGTGACAACCTGAGGGGGTTCCGGGGGTGTTTTCCAAGGATTCCCTGCTCATCCTCATGGAATTCCAGGTGGATGGATGGATGGATGGAGGGGGGGGGGATGGATTTGGGGGGGGATTTAGGGAATTCGGGTCTGGATGCCTGCCCGGGATTGGGATGGCCCAGGAGGAGCTGGACAGGAGGTTCTGGAGTCCAGGAGGGAAGTTCTGGATTCCATGAAGGAATTTCTGGCTTCCAGGAGGGAGTTCCTGGATGCCAAGAGGAATTCCTGGATTCCAGAAGGGAGGTTTTGGGCTTCCAGGAGGGAGCTCCTGGCTTCCAGGTGGAAGTTCCTGGCTCCCAGGAGAAGGTTCTGGCTCCCAAGAGGAATTCCTGGATTCCAGAAGGAAGTTCCAGGCTTCCAGAAGGAAGTTCCTGGCTCCCAGGAGAAGGTTCTGGCTTCCAAGAGGAATTCCAGGCTTCCAGGAGGGAGTTCCAGGCTTCCAGGAGGAATTCCTGGATTCCAGAAGGGAGTTCCTGGCTCCCAGGAGAAGTTCCTGGCTTCCAGAAGGAAGTTCCTGGCTTCCAGAAGGGATGTTCTGGCTTCCAGGAGTTCCAGGCTTCCAGGAGGGAGTTCCTGGTTTCCATGAAGGAATTTCTGGCTCCCAGGAGGGAGTTCCAGGCTTCCAGGAGGAATTCCTGGATTCCAGGTGGAAGTTCAGGCTTCCAGAAGGAAGTTCCTGGCTCCCAGGAGAAGGTTCTGGCTTCCAAGAGGAATTCCTGGATTCCAGAAGGAAGCTCCAGGCTTCCAGAAGGAAGTTCCAGGCTTCCAGGTGGAAGTTCCTGGCTCCCAGGAGAAGGTTCTGGCTTCCAGAAGGAAGTTCCTGGCTTCCAGAAGGGATGTTCTGGCTTCCAGGAGTTTCAGGCTTCCAGGAGGGAGTTCCTGGTTTCCATGAAGGAATTTCTGGCTCCCAGGAGGAAGTTCCAGGCTTCCAGGAGGAAGGTTCTGGCTTTCAAGAGGAATTCCTGGATTCCAGAAGGGAATTTCTGGCTCCCAGGAAGAAGTTCCAGGCTTCCAACAGGAGTTCCTGGCTCCCAGAAGGGAAGTTTGGGCTTCCAGAAGGAAATTCCTGGCTTCCAACAGGAGTTCCTGGCTTCCAGGTGGAAGTTCCGGGCTTCCAGAAGGAGTTCCTGGCTCCCAGGAAGAAGTTCCTGGCTTCCAACAGGAGTTCCTGGTTTCCAGAAAGGAAGTTCCAGGCTTCCAGGAGGAAATTCCTTTTCCCCAGCAGCCCTTATCCCAAATAAATCCGATCCAATTCCAGCTGCAAACCCAGGGATCACCCCCCAAAGGAACACCAGGATTGGTTTGATCTCCAACCCCGTGAAACTTCCCAAGGAAAAGGTCTGGTTCCCACTCAGCCATCCTGGAATCTTCCCTCTGGAGCTGGAATTCCCAACAAAGGAGCCAAGGGTTGAGCTGGGCTGGAGCTGCTGAGCTCGGGCCCCACGTTGGGCTCCAGGGGATCTGCCAGGGTTTAAGGGATGCTCCCTATGGATCCCCATCCCTGAGAAAGGGAGGAGAGGGAAGGAGGGAGAGAGATTGATGGGATGGAGACTGAACCACATGGATTTCATGGAACAGGAGTGAGAAATAGGAAAAATTACTCAATTATACAAATAAATGGTACCATTTTCCTCCCATTTTCCCCCAATAGTTCTCAAGTCTGGTCAATTTTTGTCTTAAAATAAATTCTTAAATTTTTATATATTTTTATATTTTTAGTTTTGTTAATTTTTATCTTTTTATTAATTTTTATATTTTTATTTTTATTCTTTGCAATAATTTTCCTCATTTCTTTCTTTTTTATTATTATTATTATTTATTCCAACAATAAAGCTCCTGCTCTCCACATCCCCCTGGATTATCCCTCCCTTAGGAAATGTGGGGGGGGGGGGAATTCCACTTCTTCCTGGGTCATTCCTCCTGAACCCCTCCCCCCCCCCCAAAAAAAAAAACAAAAACCCACCATTTGGGGAATTTCCTTTCAAAATCTGAATTTTCAACCAAAGCTCTGCCTGGAGTTGGCTCCCAAACTTTTCCTGGATCTCCAGGGGGGATGTTCCTGGCTCTCTGCACATTCCTGTCCCTTGGGAAGTGGCTTGGAAAAAAAATAAATAATAATATTCTTGCTTTTCTTTTGCTCTCCTTAAAAAAAAAAAAAAAAAATTAAATTCCTGCTTTTTGGGGTGCTGAGCAGCTTAGGGATCAACATCTCTGTCCTGGGATGGGGGGGAGGAATTCCAAAGGGATTTCCAGCTGGAATTCCAAAGGGATTTCAAAGTGTCTTGGCTTTGGGATGCTGAGTTTTGGGTTTTTTTTTTTTTTTTTTGGGGGGGGGGGGGAAGCAGCTGCATTGAGCTGAAGGTCCAGAATTGATCCCAAAATTGATCCCAGGATTAATTAATCCCAAAATTGATCCCAGGATTAATTATTCCCCAAATTAATTGATCCCAGGAAGCTGAGAGGCTCCAAACCCAACCAAGGGACCCCCCCCCCCAACCCATGGATTTCACTGGGGGGAACTTTTTTTTTTCTGGGGCCCAACTTTGTGTGGCTGCAAAATCTTCTTTTTAATTCTCTATTTTTTAATTTTTAATTCTTTTTTTCCCTTCCTTCCTGCCAGATAAACTGAAATCCACCAAAGAGGAGCATCTCTGCACACAGAGGATGCTGGACCAGACCCTGCTGGACCTCAACGAGATGTGAGGGGGGAAAAAAAAATCTCTGAAAAATTCCTTTTTTTTTCCATTTTTTGACCAAAAGCAAAACCTTTCTCCTTGGCCTAAGGGGGGTTAAAGGCAGAGCTTCCAAACAGCATGATTAAGGGAAAAAAAAAACAAAAAAAACAATGCAATAATGTTTTTTTGGGGGGGAGCATGGTAGAGATGTAAACATTTTATAATTATTTTTTTTTATTTTTTTAATTTTTAATTTTTTTTTGTAACATTCCAACTGATTTGGAGCCTCCTGAGCTCCACTTCAAAGCTCATGGCTTTAAAATTCCCTTTTAACCTCCTGTTCATCAGCCCCGGGGTTGGAAAAGAGGAGAAAAAGGGTTGGGAATTTTTTCCTGGCTCTGGGGCTGCTGAATCTCAGGAAATTGGAATTAGAAACCTGGTGGGAAAACTCCCTTCCCAGGTTTTTTTTTTCAGTTTCTCAGCTTTAACTCTGCTATGGAAAAACTTAGGCAAAGGAAGACTTAAATTTTTTTTTTTTTTAAATCTGACTTTTCCCAGGGGTTATTCCCTTTTTTTTTTTTTTTTCCCATTCTCCCCACATTCTTGGCCAGGTCCTGGCTCCTCTTGTTGTTCCAGAGGGTTGGAATTTGCCTTCACAAAGTGACTGAAGTGAACACCTTCAGTCCAACACCTTTTTTGGGGAAGTTTCTTTGATTTTCATAATTTTTTTTTTTTTTTTTTTTTTGGGGGGGGAGGGAGGGGATTTTCCTTACCCTGAAGGAGGGAACCTCTCTTGTATTTTGTTTTTTTTTTTCCCTCCTGGCCAGGGCTGTTTTTTAAATGTCTTAATAAGGTACCAAGCCATCTTCTGTGCATTGCTGAGGGGCCAAGCTGGAGGAAAATAAAAATAAATAAAAAAAAAAAAAACCCCAACCCCCAACCCACCCACCCAAACCCTAAAAAAATGTTTTGATACTAAATTGAAAAATTCAAAATGTCTTTTGAAATAAAAACCAATCCCTCCAGTCTGCTGCAGAGATTCTCTGGGGGCTGAGATGTTTGGGATGGGGGGGGGGATTCATCCCTGGATTCCATCCCTTGGATCCATCCCTGGATTCCATCCCCTTTTCCTGGGGTCAGTCCTTGGGACAAAGCTCAAGGGGATTGTGGTCTAAAGGTAAGGGGGGGGGAGACATTTTCTTCAGAATTCCTTTTTTTTAAAATTTTTTCCAGAATTCCCTGGATTTTTTTTATTTTTCCTCTTCCTCACACCTACCCCAGAGCTGCTCTGGGCTCTCCCTGAGGCTTCATTTCTCCTGCTTTTTGCTCTCTGCAAGCTTTCCAGAGGCTTTCCAAGGAATTTTCCAGAAGCAAAGGAATTTTCCAGAGGCAAAGGAATTCCTCCTGCAGTTTCAGCCCCAGAGCCCCCAAGCAGTGGCACAGAGCACTGGGGTAAAAAGGCCAAAGAAAAAAAAACTAAAAAAAAAAAAATCCCAGGACAACACCAACTCTGGAACTTGGAGGATTGGAGCTGGGACCTTAGGAGTGCTCCCAAAAAAATTGGGAAGCACAGGGAGAAGGGAATGCAGATTTTTCCCACTAAAAAGGAAATGAGAGGCAGAGACAGAGGAGGAAATGAACCTTTTGGGCTTGGAATCTCCCCCTCCCACCCATTTTTATTCCCATTCCAACCCCCTCAGTGCTCCCGGGGTCTTCCCAAACCTTGGAAGCCATGAAGAATCCTGGGATTTCCTCAAAATCAAACCCTGGCCTCAAAGAAGAGGGGGAAGAGACCCCCCCAGGGTGCCCAAAGTAACCCCAGAACCAGGGGGAGGTTGGGATGGGAAAACCCCCCCCAAATCCCTTTGGTTTTCCTCAATCCTCTGGAAGCACCATCCCAGGCACAGCTCCACTTCCAGCTTCCCACAACTCCCTCACAACTTTTCCAGCCCTTTCCCCACCTCCATTCCCTTCTCCAGCCCCCTCAATCCCTTCTGCTCCTCAGGGAGCCAGAAATCATCCCAAAAAAACCTCTGGGAAGCAGCCTCTGGGACACTGCAGCCAAGCCAGGAGCACCCTGTGGCCCTCAGAGCTCGGAATTCCAAGGTTTGGAAGCATTATCCTGGGAATGGATGAACACAGGGAGGTGACTCCAGGGGGTCCCAGGAATCCCCCACATTCCCTGAGGGCTGGGAGGGAAAATCCTTCTCCTTGGGATGGGAGCTGGCAGGGAAGTTGGTGCCAGGCACCTTCCAGGTCCCTTTTTTTCCCCATTTCTTTTTGGGAATGGGATTGATTTTCCTGCCTGAAGGCAGGCAGGGCCTCCCAACAAACTTCCTGCTCCAAGACAAGCTGCCTCCTTTCCTGCTTTTCAGTTTATTCCAATCATCCTCAGGACCTCAACACCCCCCAGCCCTTCCCAGAGCCACCAGGAAGCAGAGGAAGACAGCAGGGAAGTGCTCCAGGAAACACAACCAGCTTTCCTTGGAAAAAAAAAAACAAAACCCAGGGCAGGGCCCTCCCACCCCCTTTCTGCCACCCAATTTGTCACCTCAGAGCCCCTGGGCTCAGTTTTTGGGGTGGGGGCTGAATTTTTGTTCTTCCCTGAGTTCTGGGGTGCTGGAGGGTTTTTTGTTTTGGGGTCTTATCAGTTCTTTTTGCTTTTTGGGGTGTCGTATTTCCTCTTGCTTGAGTACCAGAGGAGCAGTGGGATCCCAATGGAAGGCAGAGTCATCACACCAAAAGCTGCCCAGTCCAGCTGGAAAAGAGAAATTGGGAGAAAAGAATCAAAAAAGGAGGTTTGGAGTCAACCCTCCAAACATTTTGGCTCCAATCCCCCCAGCTGGAATGAAAACTTTGGGGTTTTTCTAGGAGAAAACTGATCTGGATGAACTGCAAACCCCACTTTGGGAGTTTTGGGGAAAGTTGGGGAGTTGGTTGTGGAAAGCTGGGGAGTTGTTCATCAGGTGACCTGCCTGGTGGATGAGGGGCTGTGGATGTGGTCTACCTGGACTTCAGCAAGGCCTTTGACACCATCTCCCACAGGATTCTCCTGAAAAAGCTGCCAGCCAGGAGCACTCTGTGCTGGGTTAGGAACTGCTGGAGGGCCCAGAGAGTGGAGCTGAACGGGGCTGCAGCAAAATGGCGGCCGTGGTGTCCAAAATGGCGGCCGTGGTGTCCCCCAGGGATCAGTGCTGGGCCCAGTGCTGTTCAATATCTTTAGTGAGGATTTAGAGGAGGGGATTGAGTCCAGAATCAGCAAATTCCCAGGTGACACCAAGCTGGGGGGAGTGTGGATCAGCTGGAAGGCAGGAGGGCTCTGCAGAGGGACCTGGAGAGGTTGGAGAGTTGGGCTGATCCCAACGGGGTGAGGTTCAACACAACAACCCCATGGGGAGCTCCAGGCTGGGCACAGAGGGGCAGAAAGGGAGCTGGGAGTCTGGATTGCCAGGAAGCTGAAGAGGAGGCAGCAGTGTGCCCAGGTGGCCAAGAAGGCCAATGGCATCCTGGGCTGGCTCAGGAACAGCGTGGCCAGCAGGTCCAGGGAAGGGATTCTGCCCCTGTGCTCAGCCCTGGGGAGGCCACAGCTTGAGTCCTGTGTCCAGTTCTGGGCCCCTCAGCTCAGGAAGGAGCTTGAGGTGCTGGAGCAGGTCCAGAGAAGAGCAAGGAGGCTGGGAAGGGATCCAGCACAAGTCCTGTGAGGAAGGGCTGAGGGAGCTGGGGGTGTTGAGGCTGGAGAAGAGGAGGCTCAGGGGAGACCTCATCACTCTCTGCAACTCCCTGAAAGGAGGTTGGAGCCAGGGGGGGGTTGGGCTCTTTTCCCAGGCAACTCTCAGCAAGACAAGAGGGCTTGGGATTAAGAATTTATTCCTAATATCCAACCTAAACCTCCCCTGGCAGAGCTGAAGCTCTGCCAGGGGAGGTTTAGGTTGGATATTAGGAAAGGATTCTTTGCAGAGAGGGTGCTCAGGCATTGGAATGGGCTGCCCAGGGAAGGGGTGGATTCTCCATCCCTGGAGATATTTCAAAAGAGCCTGGATGTGGCACTCAGTGCCATGGGCTGGGAACCACGGGGGGAGTGGAGCAAGGGTTGGAGCTGATGAGCTCTGAGGTCCCTTCCAACCCAGCCCATTCTAGGATTCTGGGATTCTATGAAATCAAACCCATCCCAGGCAGGGAGAAAGCTCCTGAGCTGGGAAATTCCAGCTCCTGAAGGTACTTACAAAGTGAGGGGAAAATCTCCTGTCAAATTCCCTCTGAGCCAGGATCCCTCCCTGCCCAGGAGCACTGCTGAATCCCACCTGGACAAAAAGAAAGGGGAAAAAAAAATGCAGCATCTGCCACTTTTCCTTCTGGAAGTGCAAAAATCCACAGAGGATTCAGAGAGGGTGGGAAAAGATCTCTGGATCACCACAGGGTGGTATCCATGGAAGTTTGGGATGTTCCCAGGGATGGAGTCTCCAGCACCTCTCTGGGAGCCTCCAAGTCCTCAAGTTCCTCCTCATCTTGAGGTGGAACTTCCCATGGATTTGGGAATTCTTTTGGATTCTTTTTCTCTCACCTGATCCACCCCTGAAGATCCAAGGTGCCCCTCAGTCTTCTCCAGACTAATAAGACCCAAATTCCCTCAGATTTTCCATGGAAAAGAGCTGCCCCAGTGCCCTCACCACCTTCTCTGTCCCCTCTCCAGCACTTCCCTCTCCTTTTTGGACCAGAAAGCCCCAAACAGAGCAGAGAGGGAGGGGGATTTACCCCCCTGGACCCTCTCCAGGGATTATTTTTGCCCCATTGTCCCCCAAATCTTTTTCCAGAGAGCTGTTTTCCACCAGGATCCCCCCTCTCCCCATCCTGGGGTTGTTTTAATCCTTCTGCTGCTGTTGGGAATTTCCCTCCAGTTCCATTCTGGGTAGGATGGGGTGGGTTTGGGGTGGAATTTGGGGGAGAATCCCTTGATTTCAGCAACTTACCACAACCTGTCCCCCCTCCTGGGCCAGGTAGGTGATGGTGGCAGAGGTGAAGTTGAAGTATCCAGCTTTGAGGGGTCGTAGGACCACGGTGTGGGAGACATTGCTGGCACTGGGAAGTGGGAATTAAGGGAAAAAAAAAAAACCCAAACTGATGGGAATCTGGAGGAAAAAAGAGCTGGAGGAGGGATTTCAAGCCAGGAAAAGATACGGAGCAATCCTGTCCCACTTGACATTGAGCATCCCAGAGACAATCCCAAAATCTTCTGGAGGGAAGGAATCATCTGAGAGTTCCACATCCAGGGCAGCACTGGAAAGAGAGGGGGGAGGAGGGGGTTCAGCTCCCTGGGGGCTGCAGCCCCCTCCCTGCCAGCTCAGCAGCTGGAAAAATAGGGGGGGAATGTTGAAAAGAACAAAGGAAAAGTGGGGGTGGGTGAGGGGGAGCAGGGAAATAGGGAAAAAAAAAAAAAAGAGGGAGAAGGGGCAAAGAAAGGAGAATGGGAAAAGAAAGTGAAGGGAGAAAAACTGGGGTAGAAATGTTAAAAAGCACCAAGAAAAGGTGAGGAGGAGCAAGGATATAGGGGAAAAAAAGAGGGAGAAGGGACAAAGAAAAGGAGAATGGGAAAAGAAAGTGCAGGGGGAAAAATTGGGGTGGAAATGTTAAAAAGCAGCAAGAAAAGGCGAGGACAAGCAGGGAAATGGGGAAAAAAAGAGGGAGAAGGGGAAAAGAAAGTGCAGGGGGAAAAACTGGGGTGGAAGTGTTGAAAAGCACCAAGAAAAGGTGGGGATGGCTGAGGAGGAGCAGGGAAATAGGAAAAAAAATAAAAAAAAAAAGAGGGAGAAGGGACGAAGAAAGGAGAATGGAAAAAGTGCAGGGGGAAAAATTGGGGTGGAAATGTTAAAAAGCAGCAAGAAAAGGAGGAGGAGCAGGGAAATAGGAAAAAAAAAAAAAAAAAAAAAAGGGAGAAGGGACAAAGAAAGGAAAACGGGAAGACAAAGTGCAGGGGGAAACCTTCAGGTACAGAGTAGGGGGGGGAAAATGTTCAGAGCAGATGGAAAAAAAATTTCCAGCCCAAATTCCCAGTCAGGAAAGATTTCCCTTTCCCAGGAGGAAAAGTTTTACCTGGAGCCAACGTTGTAGATGTTGTACTGCAGAGTCAGGTCCTTGCCCTCCACTGCATATCTGTTCAGCAGGGACTTGGAAGCCAAAAGTCTGGCACCTTCCTCACCCTGAGCCACAAAAAGCTGAGCCAGAGCCAGAACCAGAACCAGGAGCTTCATCTGGAGAAAGAACAAAAAAAAAAAAAAAAATTTAAAAAAGTCATTATTCAATTGGAAAAAAAAAAAGCAAAAAAACAAACAAACAAACAAAAAACAGGAGAGTTTTTTCCAGGCTTTTTTTTTCCCCTCCTTTCCCACCTCCCTTTTCCTTCCCTTTGGGCCACGTGTCACACAGCACCACTGATTCCCAGAGGGGTTTGGAAGGGAAAGGACCTTAAATCCCACCCATTCCCACTCCCTGCCATGGGCAGGGACCTCTCCCTCCAGCCCAGGGGGCTCCAAACCCCATCCAAATCCCCAACAATTCCAGGGATGGGGCAGCCACAGCTTCTGGGGGCAACCTGGGGCTCAGCACCCTCACCCCAAACAATTTCTCCCCAGTTTCTCCTCTCCATCTCCCCTCTTCCAGTTCAAAGCCATTCCCTCTCCTCCCATCCCTCCAGGCCCTTGTCCCAAGTCCCTCCCCAGCTTTCCTGGAGCCCCTTCAGCCACTGGAAAATGCTCCAAGGTCTCCCCAGAACCTTCTCCTTCTCCTCCTTTTCCTTTTCCTTCTTTTCCTTTTCCTCCTCCTTCTTTTCCTCCTTTTCCTCCTCCTTCTTTTCCTTCTCCTTTTCCTTTTCCTTCTCCTTCTTTTCCTCCTCCTTCTTTTCCTCCTTTTCTTTTTCCTTCTTGTCCTTCTCCTTCTCCTCCTCCTTCTTTTCCTTCTCCTTTTCCTCCTCCTTCTTTTCCTTTTCCTTCTTCTCTTTCTTCTCCTTTTCCTTCTCCTTTTCCTCCTTTTCCTTCTCCTCCTTTTCCTTTTCCTTCTTTTCCTCCTCCTTCTTTTCCTCCTTTTCCTTTTCCTTCTCCTTCTTTTCCTTTTCCTTCTCCTTCTTTTCCTCCTTTTCCTTTTCCTTCTTTTCCTTCTCCTTTTCCTCCTCCTTCTTTTCCTTTTCCTTCTTCTCTTCCTTCTCCTTTTCCTTCTCCTCCTTTTCCTACTCTTTTTCTCCACCCTCAACACCCCCAATTCTCTCTCCCAGCCTCCAGAGCTGCTCCAGCCCCTCCCAGCAGCTCCAGGATCTCCTCTGGATCAGCTCCAACCCCTCCGTGTCCTTCTGGGCATTCAGAACCGGACCGAGGGCTCGTGAGAGGGAAGCAGAAGGGAAATCCCAGGATTTGCTGTTCCCTGCTCCCACCTCAGAGCCTCCCCCCCCCCTTTCCCCTTCCCAAACTTTTCCCCTCAGGATTCCCAACTCCTGCACCGCCCCTTCCAGAGACCCCGAACCGAACCGATCCGATCCAAACCAAACCGAAGCGATCCGGTTCTATCCGAAACCGATCTGATCCGATCCGATCTAATCCGGTCCGACCCGAACCAAACCGAACCGAAGCTTTGCTCCGGACCGACCCGATCCGATCCGAGTCGAACCAAAGCGAACCGAACCGATGCGATCCGCTCCGCTCCGAACCGCTCTGGACCGATCCAATCCGAACCAAAGCGAACCGAACACACGCGGTCCGCTCCGCTCTGAACCGATCAGAACCAACTCGATCCGGTCCGAACCGATCCGATTCGATCCAATCAGAACCTAACGGAACCGAACCGATTCCCCCCCCTCACCGTCTCAGCTCCGCGGCACCTCAGGCCCGGCCGAGTCAGCGCCGCGGCAGCGGAACTACGTCACACACCGGAAGTGCGTGCCCCGGGGCATGCTGGGAAGTGTAGTCCCAACCGCCCCGTTGAGCACTCGGCGCATGCGCAGAGCGCGGCCCCACGCCGGGCACAGGGAAAGCGCCGCAGGGAAAAGGGGGAGGAAAAAAAAGGTTTTTTTGGGAAAAAATGGGGCTGGGAAAACACAGAGGGATGCGCACAACCCCCTGCACGGCCCCGGCAGAACCGAACCGGCCCGGTTTAAAGTGCAGGGAGGGAGCGGCCTCGGTGTCCCCGTTGGGAAAGTGGGAGGAGGAATGGATGAGAACCCTGGAGAAAAATCAGGGAATGGGATTGGGTTGGGAAGAGCTCTGAGGTCACTCAGTCCAAACCTTCCCAAGGCCACCACTGCCCCGTGAGCCTCAGCACCACAGCTCCAGGGCTTGGGAACCTTTCCAGGGATTGGGGCTCCACCTCTGGGAGGTCCTGAGATCCCTTTCCAGGGAGAAATTGTTCCCAATTTCCAACCTCATCCTCCCCTGGAATTCCTCTTGGCCCATCCCTTGTTCCTTGGGAGCAGAGCCCGACCCCCCCTGGCTCCAACCTCCTCTCAGGGGGTTGCAGAGAGCCAGAAGGTCTCCCCTCAGCCTCCTCTGCTCCAGGATCAGCACCCCCAGGGCCCTCAGCTGCTCCTCACAACTTCTCCAGACCCTTCTCCATGTTTTCCAGACCTCCTTGCTCTCCAAACCTTCTCCACGTTCTCCAGACCCTTTTCCAGATTCTCCAAACCTTCTCCACGTTCTCTATCCCCTTCTCCTTGCACTCCAAACATTTTCCACGTTCTCCAAACCTCCTCCTCGCCCTCCTTGGGCCAGGGGCACCCATGGGTGGGGAGATCCCAGAAGAAGCCTCCAGCTTGAAGAGCTCCATTGCCTTTTTCCAGCCCCATAAATCCTTAGGACAGGAATTTCCTCCCTCCTGCACCTCAGACAATCCCTGGTTTGGGTTTGGAAGTTGGAAAAAAAAAGGAAGGAATGAGGGCAGGGAAGCAGAAGGCCCTACCTCCCCTTTTCCTTGGGCTGCTCCTTATCCTCCTCTCCATCTGCTCCCGAAATTCCTGGGATTCTCCTTTTCCATCCTTCCAGGAGGGTGGCAACCCCCTGCCCACCCCTCCCCTTCAGTTGGTGACAAGGACATAAAGCAGGAGCCCCGTGACCACCAGGGCTCGGAGGAAAACCTCCAGGAAAAGGAGGAGGAGGATGAAGAGGAAGATAAAAGTGAGGATGAGGAGGGGCAGCAGCTCTGCCCAGCTCAGCAGAGCTTCCAGGAGCATGGAAAAGGAGGAGGGAGGAGAAGGGGAGAGCAGGGAGCAGGAGGATTTGGGGGGGATGGGAATGACCCCACCCCAGGGAGGCTCCACCCTGCTGCAGCCCAGAGATTAGGGAAGGTCAGGCCCCTCCCTGCTGCAAAAACACCAAAACTACCCCCAAAAATAAAAATTTAAGGGGTTCCCTCTCTTCCCACTCTTCCTCAGGAGGGAGAAGATCCATAAATTCCTCCTCAGACCCAGATGATCCCATGGATCCAGCTCTCCAGGGTCTCCAAGCCTCTGAGCATTTCACTGGCTCAGCTCCGGCACATCCCAGGAGCTCTGGGACCTTCTGGGGCTGGGGAATTCCCAGGGAAAAGTCCCCTCAGCCTCCTCTGCTCCAGGAAAAACACCCCCAGCTCCTTCAGCTGCTCCTCACAACTTCTCCAAACCTTCTCCTTGCACTCCAAACCTTCTCCTTGTTCTCCAAACCTTCTCCATGCTCTCCAACCCTTCTCCTTCCTCTCCAAACTTTCTCTGTATTCTCCAAACCTTCTCCAAGTTCTCCAAACTTTCTCCATGCTCTCCAGACCCTTCTCCATGCTCTCCAGACCCTTCTCCATGTTCTCCAGACCTTGTCCATGGTCTCCAACCTTTCTCCATGTTCTCCAGATCTTTTCCATGCTCTCCAAATCTTCTCCTTGCTCTCCAAGCTTTCTCCTTCCTCTCCAGACCCTTCTCCATCTTCTCTAAACCCTTCTCCAAACCTTCTCTATGTTCTCCAAACCTTCTCCACATTCTCCAAACCTTCTCCATGCTCTCAAAACCTTTTCCTTGCTCTCCAGATCTTTTCCATGATCTCCAAACCTTCTCCATGGTCTCCAAACCTTCTCCATGCTCTCCAAACCTTCTCCATATTCCCCAAACCTTCTCCACATTCTCCATCCCCTTCTCCTTGCTCTCCATTCCCTTTCCCAGCTCCATTCCCTTCTCTGGACACTTTCCATCCCCTCAATCTCCTTCTGCTCCCGAGGGGCCCAGACCCCATCCCCAGATTGGAGCTGTGACCTCCCCACACCCAGCCCCGGGGCAGCTCCCACACGCTCTGGAATCTTTTCCAGCCCCTCAAGCCCTACAGCAGCGATTCGGTTCCCTCTTTTCCTTTTAACCAACAGCCAGGGGGACCTGAGGAGCTGCCTCAGAGCCGGGGGAGGAGGGGAGAGCGCTCTGAGGGGACACAGAAGCCTCAGGGGTAGGGGAAAGGCTCCGATCCCTTCACTCCGCTCCCTCTGAGGCTCTGAGGAGGCCTCAGGGCTGCGACAGAGGCGGCGCCGCCGTCTGGGGAACTACAACTCCCAGCATGCCCCGCGGCCGCTCCCACAGCGCACCGCGAGCCGGGCGAGACCACATTGCTGCGAAAAAGGGGGTGGGGGTGTGGACTGCCCACCCACTCGCGGGCCTCGCATCCCCTGTGGAGCCCTCGCACCCCGGATACGCCGCCACCCAGATACATCGGGGAGGGCAGGAGGAGAAAAGCTCCTCGGGGCTCTGTGAATTCCGTGCGTCCCCCCCCTCCTCACCGCCCATGGTCGCGCCCCGGCTTCCCGCACATGCGCAGTCCCCGCCGCCGCCGCCCGCTGCGGTTCCATGCGCTGAGGCGCTGCCTCTCACCCCAACCTGCTGGGAGCGGGGAGGGCGGGACCTCGCGTTCTGATTGGCCAGCGGGCCTGCGGGGCGGGACGCGATTGGTCGGCGCGGCGGGAGGCGGGGCAGGGTGTCTCGGCAGTTCGCTCTCCAGAAGGTTCCGCGCTCTCTGTCGCGACAGCAAAGCAGCCGCCGCGATGATGGCCCCGCGCCCCGTCCTCGTGCTCAGTGAGTGGCACCTCCTGGGGACCCTCGGGCTGTCGGGGAGCGTGTGGGGGGCACACAGGGGAAGGGGTCTCTCGCTCCTCCTCATACTCCGGCGCCATCTTGGCTGAGCCCCCCCCTCAGTTCTTCTCTCATGCTCCGGGGGTCCCGCTGAGCCCCGGTCCCTCCGGGCCTCCCCGGTTCTGTCTGGGTCCCCGTGGGTTCTGTCACACCGGGTGAGCTCTGTCCTTACCGCCCGTGGCCTTGCAGCGATCCCTGAGGGGTGGAGGGGGGCTCAAAGCATCGCCCCCCAGCACCGTCCCCAAGCTCCCTCCAGGGACCCCTTCCCTGCTCATCTCCGCTTCGCTCCCTTCCCACGTCCCCATCCTTGTCCCTTTCCCAACCCTCGGGCGATTTGTGATTCATTCATTGTCCTTTCAAGCTGAGATTTCCCTGAGGGGGGTGGTTTCTGCCCTTATGTCTCATTCTCTCCCTTTGCTCTGCTTCCTGTTAATCCCTAAGGCTGTCCTGGGCCCTTTGCTTCCCTCCTTTTTTTAGGGAATGGTTTGGGTTGGAAGGGACCTTGAAGCCCTCACCCAGTGCCACCCCCATGCCATGGGACACCTCCCACCAGCCCTGGGTGCTCCAAGCCCCATCCAAGGCTCTCACTACACTCACACCAAGGAATTTCTCCCTCAGATTTCATCTCCTTCTGCTCTCTCTCAGCTCAAAACTGCTCCTCATCAATTATTCCCTTAGGAGAAAAGAGCAGAGGGGCCCAATCCAATCCCTCTCCCTGCTTGGGATGCAGCCCAGGGCACCCTTGGCTTTCTGGGCTGCCAGGACACATTTCTGGCTGGTGTTTTCCTTCCATCAAAAAATCCTTTGGTGCAGCTTTTACTGTCCCTTTCGTTTCTTCTCTCTCACTAAATCTGTTGGCACAAACTTCCACCCCTGAAGTAAATCTCTGCTCATCCAGTCTCCAATTTTTGTCAGGAAAAAAAAGCAGCACTGAGCCTGGAGATGCTTTAGGGCAGAGCCTTTGGACACTTCCCAAATCTTACCCTTGGGAAGGATTTTTTTTCTAAACTGAAAAATACTGTTCAGCAGCTCCAGGGCTCTGCTGGATCTTGCAGTTCCTCGGGTGCCCCCACTCTGCCCTTCTCCAGGGGGAGTGGGTTCTCTTTCAGGGTTGGAAAGTTTGGGAATTTGATGTTTAACAGGAATTCTGGGTTAATAAGAGAAGTTTGTTTTTCACTGGCACTCTTCTGTGTGTCAGTGTGGTCTTCTTCTGTCTTCTTCCATCTCCTTTTGTCGTCTTCATCTTCGTCTTCCTCTTGGTCTTCGTCTTTGTCTTCTTGGTGTTCTTCTTGGTGTTCTTCTTCTTGGTGTTCTTCTTCTTGGTGTTCTTCTTCTTGGTGTTCTTCTTCTTGGTCTTCTTCTTCTTGGTCTTCTTCTTCTTGGTCTTCTTCTTCTTGGTCTTCTTCTTCTTGGTCTTCTTCTTCTTGGTCTTCTTCTTCTTGGTCTTCTTCTCCTTGGTCTTCTTCTTGGTCTTTTTCTTCTTCTTGGTCTTTTTCTTCTTGGTCTTTTTCTTCTTGGTCTTCTTCTTGGTCTTCTTCTTGGTCTTCTTCTTCTTCTTGGTCTTCTTCTTCTTCTTGGTCTTCTTCTTCTTCTTGGTCTTCTTCTTGGTCTTCTTCTTCTTGGTCTTCTTCTTCTTGGTCTTCTTCTTCTTGGTCTTCTTGGTCTTCTTCTTCTTGGTCTTCTTGGTCTTCTTCTCCTTGGTCTTCTTCTTGGTCTTCTTCTTGGTCTTTTTCTTCTTCTTGGTCTTCTTCTTGGTCTTCTTCTTCTTCTTGGTCCTCTTCTTCTTTTCCTCTTCTTCTTTTTCTCTTCCTCTTTTCCTCTTCTTTGTATTCTACGTCTTCTTCTTCTTTCTGTTCTCCTCCTTCTCCTCCTTCTCCATTTTCTGTTCTTCTCCATTTTCTGTTCTTCTCCATTTTCTCTTCTCCATTTTCTGTTCTTTTTCTCCTTCCTGTTCCATTTCTCTCTCAAACTTCATTCAGAACCGGTGACAGCCCCAAGTGTGCGTGGCTGAGGTGGTGAACTGCCAGCCTCACGCTCCCAGCCTTGGATTTCTTACTAAAACCAGATTAAAATTCTATTTCTTTAATATTTTTGTTTTCCTGCCCTCTCCAGGTCAGAACATGAAACGGGAATCTGGCAGGAAAGTCCAGACTGGGAATATCACAGCTGCCAAGGTACCATTTGCTCTCCTCAGCTCATTAAGCTTCTTTTTTTCAGTCTGTGTGCATGAAACATGTCCAGAAAGCTCTATTTATGTATTAATAAGATAAAACTTACATTTTGCAGTAGCAGCTCATTTAACCTCTGGGTTTATTTTATTTTTTTTAAGCCTTTTTGATCCTTTCCTCAATTCTCTTTTTTTTTTTGTTCCTCCCAGACAATCGCCGACATTATCCGGACGTGTTTGGGACCCAGAGCAATGATGAAGGTGAGAACCCCTGCTGCCCCCTTCTTTAAAAACCCAACCCCCCAAGAATTCCTTAGTTTTTTTTTAGTTTCTTCCTCGGATTTTTACTTTTTTTCCCTCTCCTGTGGCTGCAGATGCTCCTGGACCCCATGGGGGGGATTGTGATGACCAACGACGGCAACGCGATTCTCCGAGAAGTGAGTTGCTCCTTGACTTAAACTCTTGAGTCAGAATCCTCCAGCTACAGCCCCAGACAGCTGAACAGCTCCTGGGCCCAGTGCTGTTCAATATCTTTAGTGATGATTTAGAGGAGGGGATTGATAATTCACCCAAAGAATTCCTGGTGGGAATTAAAACAACTTCCTAAAAATGATAATGTCTGGAAAACGGGGAGACACAAAACTGCGACGCAGTTATTTTCAGTCTGAAGATGGAAGAAGAATCTTTGCTGTGGTTGGGCCTTTGGTTGCTTCAGAAGGGTGGTGGTGGAGTGGTTTGAGAAGTTTCAGCTGTAGTTTTTGGGAAGAAAACCCCTCCTTTTTGCTCCTGCCCAGATTCAGGTCCAACATCCAGCTGCCAAATCCATGATCGAGATCAGCCGCACGCAGGATGAGGAGGTTGGGGATGGGACCACATCTGTCATCATCCTGGGTAAGGAGCCTGAAAAAGAGGGTATTTTATAAAGAATTAAAGCTGAAATTTGCCCTTTTTGACATCAGAACTCTAAGGATGCCCTAATGAGACACATACTAATTATTTACCGACCCTAAAACTAATATTATTATTTATTTTTCTATGGAAGGGAACCTTGGGTTGGTTGGAGCTGTGGTGATCAGCTCCAGGCTTTGGGAAGTTGTGTTCTTTCCCACAACGAATGAAAAGCCCCAAATGTTGATTGTTCTGCTGGCTGAAGTTTGATATTTTGGGGTTTTTTTGTGGTGTTTTTTTAGCTGGAGAGATGCTTTCTGTTGCTGAACACTTCCTTGAGCAGCAGATGCACCCAACTGTGATCATTGGGGCTTATCGGAAGGCTCTGGATGACATGATCACCATTTTAAAGAGAATTGGGTAAGTCTGGGCTGGTCTGAGCTGATTTCCAGGCTCTAATTTTACTAATTTTGGGTTTTTTTTGCACTTTTTAGAGGCGATTCCTTCCAGAATTAGGAAATCAAGCAGAATCTGGGGGGATTCCCAAGCTTGGAGCTTGGAACAAGCCTCCATTTTGTTTTCCCTTTTTGTCTCAGCACTCCTGTGGATGTCAACAACAAAGAAATGATGCTGAAAATCATCAAAAGTGCCATAAACACCAAAGCCATCAACCGTTGGGCTGACCTGGCCTGCAGCATTGCTCTTGATGCTGTCAAAACTGTGGAGCTGGAAGAAAATGGCAGGAAGGAAATTGATATCAAAAAATATGCCAAAGTGGAAAAAGTGAGTGTGTCCCCAGCTCTTTGCTTCTCTCCCTGCTCCTTTTTCCTTCTGGATAAAGCAGTGGGAAAAATATCCTGCTCCTCACCTGCAGACACAACCCTGGAAAGAGATTTGAGGCCCTGTTGGTCAAATTTTCAAAGATTTGTCCAAAAAAAAATCATGAAAACTGCTCCGTTTTCCACCTTCTGAGCACCTGCTGCCAGGCAGTGGGATAGGGATGCAATTTTCCAAGTTTTTCCCCAGCTTTTTCCATAACTTAGGTCAAGTGAACCCAGATTGGGGCCCTGGGTGGTGGCGTGGAGCTTTCCAAGCCCTGTGGGTCGGTTTGAGGAGCACAGATCCTCAAGTTTTTTGGGAGAAACGGGATAATTTTTGCCTCCTTCCCTCTCCTGGGTGTTTTTTTTTAGATCCCAGGAGGATTCAGTGAAGATTCCTGTGTCCTGAGGGGGATCATGGTGAACAAAGATGTCACCCACCCCAGGATGAGGCGCCTGATCAAGAACCCCCGCATCGTCCTCCTGGATTGTTCCCTGGAGTACAAGAAAGGAGAGAGCCAGGTAAAAGCATTCCTGGGAAGAAAGCCCTGCACTTAGGGAGGAATAATCCCAACCAGCTGGATAAATGAGGGAAAATCCTGCTGGAAAAAAAAGCAGCTCAGTGGAGAAAGCCCTTGGGGGGCTTTCTGGGGGGGGGAGGAAATTCCTCAGGGGTCAGCAGTTTGCTCACAAAACCATGGATACCAGTGAGGGAATCAGGGAAAGGGTGATCCAGGGAAGTTCTTCTCCCACTCTGCTCTGGAGAGAGCAGACCTGGAATTCTGGATCCCAAAAGGGCTCCCCAGTTCCAGAGAGACACTGGGGAGAGGCCAAAGGAGAGCTGTGAGGGTGCTGAAGGGACTTGGAGATCTCTCCAGGGAAAAAAAAAACAGAGCCCTGGGGGTGTTCATCCTGGAGAAAAGGAGGATGAGAGGGATCTATGGATGTCCAGGATCTGAGGGGTGGGGGGAAAGAGGGAGGGGCCCAGGAATAGGACAAGGAATAATGGGTTGAAGCTGGAATATGGGAAGTTCCTCCTCTTCCTGACTGTGAGGGATGCCCAGGCTGCCCAGAGAGGTTGTGGAGTCTTTTCCTGGAGATTTTCCAACCCCTCCTGGATGTGAATAATGGGTTGAAGCTGGAATATGGGAAGTTTCTGCTCTTCCTGACTTTCCCTAAGCTGCCCAGAGAGGTTGTGGAGTCTTTTCCTGGAGATTTTCCAACCCCCCCTGGGTGATCCTGCTCTGGCAGGGGGGGGGTTTCCCATCTCTTCCAACCTCTGCCATTCCACGATTCCACATCCTAGAGGAGTAAAAAGCACAAATCCCTGTGGCTTGTGAACAGGATGAGCTGGAAAAGGCTCTTTTGGTGTGTTCTGCCTTTCAGCAACTTTTTGGAGGAGGAAGGGGCTGTGGGGGGAGGGATTTATTCCTCTTTTTTTCTGCAGACTGACATTGAAATAACCCGGGAGGAAGATTTTGCCCGTATCCTGCAGATGGAGGAAGAGTACATCCAGCAGATCTGTGAGGATCTGGTCAGGGTCAAGCCAGATTTGGTCATCACAGAAAAAGGAATTTCTGGTAATGGCATTGTCCTGGCTGGTGGATTCCTCAGGGCAAAGTTTCTGTGTGGAAAATGCACCTTTCAGTCACTTCAAAAAAAAAAAAAAAACCAAACAGCCCAAACCTGGTTCTGAAGGTGACCCTGATTTTATTTTGGTTTTTAGCTTTCTAGAAAATAATCCTGTGCTGCAGGAGTTGCTTCTTGACACTTCATGGCCACTTCCCATAATATTTGGGTTTTTTTAAAAAAAAATTACCTCAAAATCTAAGAGAGGAAGAGTCCTCACTTACATTTTCCTCACTCTTCATTTTCCCTTGCAGCTTGCTTCAAGAAGTTACATTTTTGCTTTCCATCACCCTTTTTTTTTTTTTTCCTTTTAAAATCCATGTCCATTTTATCCTGACCCATCCCTCCAGCTGCACAGATCTTCCCTGATGGTTGAGATGAGGCAGGAGGGCTCTGGAGAGTTGGGATAATTCCAATGGGATGAGGCGCAGCCCAAGAACCCCCTGGGGAGCTCCAGGCTGGGCTGAAAAAAAGGACTCATCCCAAAAAAAAAAAAAAAAAGATTGGATGTGGGCTGGGAATTATGGGGATCTATCAGTCAGACAAGAGGCCATGGGCTTCAGCTCTGTCTGGGAAGGGTTAGGTTGGGAATTAGGAAGGAATTCTTTCCATGGAGGGGGGAATTCCATGGCAATTCTTTGCCCAGGGAGGGGGGGGATTCTCCATCCCTGGAGGGTTTTAGGATGAGCTTGGATGTGGCACTGAGTTCCCTGGGAACTGAGTGGATCCAGGGTTGGAGTTGCTGATCTCAGAGCTCCTTTCCAACCTGGCTGATACTGTGATCCCATAATCCCATAATCCCATGATCCCATGATCCATGATTTCAGACTTGGCCCAGCACTACCTGATGAAAGCCAACATCAGCGCCATCCGCAGGGTGAGGAAGACAGACAACAACAGGATTGCCAGGTAAATCCTGCCTCCTCTTTCTCCCTGCTTTCTCCTGCTTGGGGAATTTTCCCTTCCCACCTCCTTTTTCTCCCTGTTTTTTGTTTTTTTTTTTTTTCCCCTGGGAATCTCTGTGTTTTATCCAGGGCCTGCGGAGCTCGCATCGTCAGCCGCACGGACGAGCTGCGGGAGGAGGACGTGGGCACTGGGGCCAGGCTTTTTGAGGTGAAAAAAATAGGGGATGAGTATTTTGCCTTCATCACTGAGTGCAAAGACCCCAAGGCCTGTACCATCATCCTGCGTGGAGCCAGCAAGGAAATCCTGGCTGTGAGTTCTCCCTTTTCCTCTCCTGAACTCTTCCATGGGATCCAGAAATTGTTGTGTGAATGAAGCGAGAGAAGAGGGGAGACCTGAGGGAGAAATCACTGAGCCAGGGTGTCTGCTGTCCCATCCCTGGAAATATTCCAGGATAGGTTGGATGGGGCTGGTGGGAGGTGTCTGTCCATGGCAGGAGGTGGAACTTTGTGTCTCCCACTCTGAGATTCCTTTGGATTTTAGAGGGAAAAAAGAATTCCCGCTTTGTGGGCTGAGCAGGGAAGGCAAAACCTGGAGAGTGCAGAAGGTGTTGGGGTGCTGGGGGTCCCCCTCTGATGTCCCCTCTCCCTTTTCCCAGGAGGTGGAACGGAACCTGCAGGATGCCATGCAGGTCTGCAGGAATGTCCTGATGGATCCACAGCTGGTGCCGGGAGGAGGAGCCACGGAAATGGCTGTATCCCATTCCCTGACAGAGAAATCCAAAGGGATGACAGGAGTGGAGCAGTGGCCCTACAGGGCTGTAGCCCAAGCTCTGGAAGTCATTCCCAGGACTTTGATCCAGAACTGTGGGGCCAGCACCATCCGTGTGCTGACTTCCCTCAGGGTAAGGAAAAGCTTGGGAAGTCCGGTCACCAGTGGTGTCCCCCAGGGATCAGTGCTGGGCCCAGTGCTGTTCAATATCTTTAGTGAGGATTTAGAGGAGGGGATTGAGTCCAGAATCAGCAAATTCCCAGGTGACACCAAGCTGGGGGGGAGTGTGGATCAGCTGGAAGGCAGGAGGGCTCTGCAGAGGGACCTGGAGAGGTTGGAGAGTTGGGCTGATCCCAACGGGGTGAGGTTCAACATTCCAAGTGCCAAGTCCTGCACTTTTGGCCACAACAACCCCAAAAACTGCCCAGCAGAAAAGGCAAGGCCTTTGACATCATCTCCCACAGGATTCTCCTGAAAAAGCTGCCAGCCAGGAGCACTCTGTGCTGGGTCAGGAACTGCTGGAGGGCCCAGAGAGTGGAGCTGAACGGGGCTGCAGCAAAATGGCGGCCGTGGTGTCCAAAATGGCGGCCGTGGTGTCCCCCAGGGATCAGTGCTGGGCCCAGTGCTGTTCAATATCTTTAGTGAGGATTTAGAGGAGGGGATTGAGTCCAGAATCAGCAAATTCCCAGGTGACACCAAGCTGGGGGGAGTGTGGATCAGCTGGAAGGCAGGAGGGCTCTGCAGAGGGACCTGGAGAGGTTGGAGAGTTGGGCTGATCCCAACGGGGTGAGGTTCAACACAAGAACCCCCTGGGGAGCTCCAGGCTGGGCACAGAGGGGCAGAAAGGGAGCTGGGAGTCTGGATTGCCAGGAAGCTGAAGAGGAGGCAGCAGTGTGCCCAGGTGGCCAAGAAGGCCAATGGCATCCTGGGCTGGCTCAGGAAGAGCGTGGCCAGCAGGTCCAGGGAAGGGATTCTGCCCCTGTGCTCAGCCCTGGGGAGGCCACAGCTTGAGTCCTGTGTCCAGTTCTGGGCCCCTCAGCTCAGGAAGGAGCTTGAGGTGCTGGAGCAGGTCCAGAGAAGAGCAAGGAGGCTGGGAAGGGATCCAGCAGAATTCCTGTGAGGAAGGGCTGAGGGAGCTGGGGGTGTTGAGGCTGGAGAAGAGGAGGCTCAGGGGAGACCTCATCACTCTCTCCAACTCCCTGAAAGGAGGTTGGAGCCAGGGGGGGGTTGGGCTGATATCAGTGGGACAAGAGGGCACAGACTAAAGAATTTATTCCTAATATCCCACCTAAACCTCCCCTGGCAGAGCTTCAGCTCTGCCAGGGGAGGTTTAGGTGGGATATTAGGAAAGGATTTCTTTCTGGAGAGGGTGCTCAGCCATTGGAATGGGCTGCCCAGGGAAGGGGTGGATTCTCCATCCCTGGAGATATTTCCAAAGAGCCTGGATGTGGCACTCAGTGCCATGGGCTGGGAACCACGGGGGGAGTGGAGCAAGGGTTGGAGCTGATGAGCTCTGAGGTCCCTTCCAACCCAGCCCATTCTGGGATTCTAAGTTCTGGATGTGTTTTTCCCTCCTTCCCCCACATCCCCCCTTTTTCTTTTTTTTTTTTTTTTTTTTGCCTTTCTAAGTTGGGAGCTCTGGGAAAAGAAGTTCTTTGTGGTGTGGGATTCCCATCAGGATCCCACTGGGGCTGTGGGATTGGAGCAAGAGGAAATATGACTCCCCACAAAAAAAAAAAAAAGGGAAAAGGACAAAAAAATCCCCCCAGAACTCAGGGAAGAACAAGAATTCACCGCCCCCCAGAGCAGCCCCCACCCCAAAAATTGGGCCCAGGGGCTCTGAGGTGACAAATTGGGTGGGAGGGCCCTTCCCTGGGGGTTGTTTTCCAAGGAAAGCTGGTTGTGTTTCCTGGAGCACTTCCCTCTGCAGGAAGGGGGGAGGGAGTTGGGGGGAAGGAGCTGAGGGATTTGGGGGTGTTGATCCTGGAGAAGATTTTGGGTCAGAACTGGAAGTGGGAATGTGGCTGCTGGGAGCTCCTGGGGTTTAAAAATCCCAAACCAGAGCCTGAGGGGCAGCAAAATCCAAACGATCCTTTGGGAAGAGATTGCAGGGAAGGGAGAGAGAGCAAAATTCCAGCTCTGCTCCTTCAGGGAATTGTTTCCAGGGAATGTGCTCTTGTCTCAACTCCAGCACTCAGAAGTCTGGAAAGACCATTTCCCATTTCCCTCAGTTTTTCCCTCATCCCAGGGGCAGTTGGGAATTTCCAGGTGACTTTGGGGTTTCCCACTCCCTGGTGCTGATCCCTGAATCCCTTTTTCCAGGCAAAACACACCCAGGAAGGCAGCCAGAGCTGGGGAGTCAACGGGGAGACAGGAGCCTTGGTGGATATGAAGGAATTGGGAATCTGGGAACCTTTGGCAGTCAAACTGCAAACCTACAAAACAGCTGTGGAGGTGAGGAGAGGGGGAAAACCACCCCAAACCTTTTTGGGGTTGTTTTGTTGTTGGATTCCACCTTTTTTTTTTTGCACTGTGCTGGGATCCCACCAGTGATCCCGGGAGGTTTTTTTTCCAAACCCTTTGGATCTTCAGAGCTTTTGAAACCCTCCTGGGTTGAGCATTTGCTCTCTGCTGTCAGATCCAAGGCAGCTGGAATCCCTTTTTTTTTTAGAATTCCCAAATAATCAGGGGATGGGTGCCCAACCCCCCTGGCACACCTCTGGAATAAATCCAGAGGGGTTTGGAAGCTTCCAGAGAAGGAGATTCCTTAAAATCTTGAGGAGAAACCTCATCTGGAAGTTGGGATTCTTCAGGAAGGGTTTGGAAGCCTCCAGAGAAGGAAATCCCACAACCTCTCAGGACAACCTGATCCAGGGATGAAATTTTTCCTCACGTTGAGGTGGAAATTCCCATGTTTTTCCTTCAATCCATAATTCCTTGGCTTCCAAATAATCCCCTTTTCCCTGGGCCCTCTTTATCCCAAGCTTGAGGATTTCCCCCAAAAGCTTTTGGGGGGTGTTTTTTAGGGCATGATCTGAGCTTGGAAGGGGATTTTCTTCCCGAGTTGGGAATGTGGGATTTTTCTTCTTCCCAGACTGCAGTTCTCCTGCTCCGGATCGATGACATCGTCTCGGGACACAAAAAAAAGGGAGAGGAGCAGAAGCAGCACCCAACACCTGAGGCAACCCAGGAGTGAGAGGAGGAAGGGATGGAGCAACCCTGTCCTGAGGCTTTGGCAGAAATCCGTGGGGTGGGATGAGAGGAAAAAAAAAGGAAAAAAATAAAATAAAATTACAAAAGGTGGGGAAAGTGTCCTTGAGGGTTCCTCCTGCTCCAGGGGGGAGGTTCTGAGGCTCTGTGTGGGTTTCTGGGTTTGGATTTTTGACTCCAAAATAAACCACAACGTTTCGTAAATCAAATAATTTCACAAATCAAATAATTCCATAAATAATTTCGTAAATCAAATTATTTCATAAATCATCAGTTCACTCGGGGTGTCTCTCAGGGAGGAAAAAAGGAGGGGAAAGATTCCCAAACCACCACCCAGGATCCCAGGACACCCACCTAGGGTGTCACCTGCTCTACCCAAAGTCCCACTGGGGGTGGGGGCCTTGATCCAAGATTTTTGCTCCAGGAGGGACAAGGGGGATGGGAATGGGGACAATTCCTGGTCAGTTTTTCTGCTGCTTTCCAAGGAAGAAGGAACTGGGGTGGATCACAGCTCCTTTGGGTTGAATTTTAGGGATTAAACAGCTCTTCCAGCTTTTTTTTGCCCTAAAGTCTGTATCCTGACAGCTGGGAAGCTCTGGAAAACAAAGGGAAAACAAAAAAAAATTATTTTTCCCCCCCAAGAAATTATTTTCTTTCCCTCAGGAAGGAGAAGGAGGGGGGGGGAAGGGATTTCTGCTGAGAGCAGCGTTACCCCCTCACCAGCTGAGGACTGACACCCCCCTAAAAAATAAAAATTAAAAAATTAAAAAAAAAAAAAAAGGAAGAGGAATAATAAATTTAAAAAGGGGCTGCGGCTCCTTTAAGAATCCCAGACGGAGGGGGCGGGGCTGCGGGCGGTCACGTGACGGGCGGGTTATAAAGGCGGCGCAAGATGGCGGCGGCGGCGTTCGCGCCGCTCCTGGTCCTGGGGACGCTGCGGGCGGCGCTCGGGGCCGGAACCGCCAGGGAGGTAACGGGAGGGGTTCGGTTCGGTTCGGTTCGGCTCGGGAGCTGAGTGAGGGACAAAGAGGTTGGCGGAGAAAAGGAGGAGACCTCGGAGCAGCTTCCAGTGGCTGAAGGAGCCCCGGGAGTGCCGGGGAGGGACTGGGGAGAAGGGTCGGGAGGGATGGGATGAGGGGAGGGATGGAGAGGAGATGTGAGGGGAAAATTCTTTAATTTGAGGGGGCTGAGCCCCGGGTTGTCCCCAGGAGCCGTGGCCGCTGCTGTGAAACCTCCCTGAGCTTCCCCGTGGGGTGCGGGGGGAAACTGAGGCAGCTCCGGGCCCACCCGGGACCCTCAGCGACCCTGAGACCTCTCAGAGAATCAGCGAAGAAAGGGAAGCAGGAAAAAGGGTTTGACCCTGGTGATCCCTGAAATTTATCCTGAGGATGAGGTGGATGGGATGGAATCCTCTGTTGGGTCAAGTTTGGTCATTTATTTTGTCTCTTCCTCCCCAAGGGAGGGTTCCAAGTGGGACCTTTTTACTCTTTTTCTCCTTCCAGAAGGCAAAATGTTCCTCCACGTCCCTGGCTCTGCGTCCCAGTCTCCAGCTGGAAGTCTAAACATGGAATTATCAGTCCTAGGAGCAGGCACTGTGAAACTTGTTGTTCATTACACCTCGAGATTGAGCTGCAAGCAAAAACAAGACAGAAAATCCCTTTTATCCTGCCCCAACCCATCCCAGGATCTCCTCCTCCTCCATCTCCCTTTCTCTTTTCCCACCCAGTTATCCCTGAATCCTTCTTCCCACAAAGTGGGATCCCGGAGCCACCCTGTTGGGTCAAGTTTGATCATTTATTTTGTATTTTCCTCCCCAAAGGAGGGTTCCAAGTGGGACCTTTTTACTCCTTTTATCCTTCCAGAGGGCAAAACGTTCCTCAGTGTCCCTGGTTCTGCATCCCAGTCTCCAGCTGGAACTCCAAACATCCATCCCCAATCCCTTCCTGGCTTTTCTCTGTGGATTTCCTGACCCCCATCCAGGCTCTCTGGGTTTTCTCTCCAGGTTTCCATGGAATACAACCCTGGCTGGAACAGTTCCTCTGTCAACCTCCTCCACGTGCGGGCGGTGGGACCCAGGGACACCTTGCACTACATCTGGAGCAGCATCGGGGCCCCCACGGTGCTTTTGGTGGCCACGAAGAGCAGGACCAGTGCCCTGCACATCAACTGGACCCAGCTCCTCTCCCCCAGCCCCACGGGTGCCATCTGGATCGAACCCCCCAGCAGTGTGGTCTCCTCTGCTGCCGTTGTCTTCACCAAGGTATCACCCAGGGAGGGGTGTTTTTTCCTGGGAAATCTTGCTCAGGATGAAAGGGAATTTTTTTGGGGGGTGTGGAGAGCTTTTTCAGCTGCATTAAAAAAAAAAACAAACAACCCCAAAATTCCCCCTTGTGTCTTCTGCTCTGGTGGGGTCTCAGCTGGAGCTGTGGGTGTTGCTCTTTTTTGGATCTCCTGCTCCATCAGGCCCATGGAGCAGTGGTACAACCACAACACACCTCATGGAATTCCTCCTCTCCCCAGGTGTTTGGGTACAGTCAGACCCAAACCCTGGAAGAGCTTTCTGTTTTTTCCTGGGAAAACATCAGTCACACAACAAAAAAACCCATCAGTTGTTCTTTCTTTGATCTCCTTCTCCATGGAGCAGTGGTTGTCCACACCTCATGGGCTCTCTCCTCTCCCCAGGTGTTTGAGTACAGCCAGAGCCAAAGCCTGGAAGAGCTTTTCTATCCCACTTATGACCTTTCTGGCTTTTCCTGGGAAAACACCAACCACACCCTGAACCACACGGCCCTGACAGCTGAGTTCACGGGGGTCCCAGCCACAGATCCTGCTGGCAGCTTCTCCAATGGCAGCCTGACCTTCCGGGTGAGTCCCTGAGGGATGGGAGGGATTCACCACACAGCAGGGAGACCACTTGGAATCCCACATCCCAAAAAAAAAAAACCTTCTGTAAAGCTGGAAGTTTTTTCCCCAAGTGCTGAGGGATCCTCCCTCCCGCCCCTGTCCCCTTTGCAGGTGACAGCCTATGAGGCTGGTGGCCGTGACAGGCTCCTCCCCAGCCTCCTGCACACAGCAAACAGCTCCAAGGTGGAATTTGTCCTGGCTGGGGTGGCTCCCCAAGGAAACAGCTCCAGGTTTTCCCTGGAAGTGGCCACGGTGGAGGAGGTGGGGGCGGTGCGGGTGCTGCGCTCGGCGCGTTCCATCGACGACGAGTACACCCCCACCATCTTTGAGGTGAGCATGGGGAGGGGGGGAAAGGACCCTGGGGGAGCAGCACCCACACCCCAGCTCCAGTTCACCCTGGCCTGAAGAGTAGATGAGTCCCCAGTTAGGAAACTGGGGCAGAGGACACCAAGTTGGGGGGGGGGAGTTTGGGTCTGGAGAGGGCTCTGGAGAGTTGGGATGGTTCAAGTGGGATGAGGTGCAACACAACAACCCCATGGGGAGCTCCAGGCTGGGCACAGAGTGGCAGAAAGGGAGCTGGGAGTCTGGATTGCCAGGAAGCTGAAGAGGAGGCAGCAGTGTGCCCAGGTGGCCAAGAAGGCCAATGGCATCCTGGGCTGGCTCAGGAACAGCGTGGCCAGCAGGTCCAGGGAAGGGATTCTGCCCCTGTGCTCAGCCCTGGGGAGGCCACAGCTTGAGTCCTGTGTCCAGTTCTGGGCCCCTCAGCTCAGGAAGGAGATTGAGGTGCTGGAGCAGGTCCAGAGAAGAGCAAGGAGGCTGGGAAGGGATCCAGCAGAATTCCTGTGAGGAAGGGCTGAGGGAGCTGGGGGTGTTGAGGCTGGAGAAGAGGAGGCTCAGGGGAGACCTCATCACTCTCTACAACTCCCTGAAAGGAGGTTGGAGCCAGGGGGGGTTGGGCTCTTTTCCCAGGCAACTCTCAGCAAGACAAGAGGGCTTGGGATTAAGAATTTATTCCTAATATCCAACCTAAACCTCCCCTGGCAGAGCTGAAGCTCTGCCAGGGGAGGTTTAGGTTGGATATTAGGAAAGAATTCTTTGCAGAGAGGGTGCTCAGCCATTGGAATGGGCTGCCCAGGGAGGGGGGGGATTCTCCATCCCTGGAGGGTTTTAGGATGAGCCTGGATGTGGCACTGAGTGCCCTGGGAACCACAGGGGGGAGTGGATCCAGGGTTGGACTTGATGATCCCAGAGCTCCTTTCCAACCCAAACGATTCTGGGATTTTCTGCCCTCCTTTCACCACTTCTTTCTTCTCCTTCCCCCAGATGCTCTCCCTGGCTGCTGAATCCCAAAATGACAGCTCCACACTCAGCTTCCTGCAGTGGAAAGCCACAGCCTATGGCTCCAGGAGCCCCCGGCGTGAGGATGGGATCCAGTGCAGGTCACAGGGCCTGCAAGCAGCCAACTGGACCCTGCCTGGCTCCAGCCTGGTCCTTGCCTACTTTGGGGAGGGTTTAGGCAGCACCTACACTGTCAGTGCCATTAATATCTCCTTTGGGGGAGAGGATGGAGAAGTTTACCAGGAGAAACGTTACCTCAGCTGGTGAGTGGGGGCTGCTGTGCATGGAGAAAATGTTTCCCTGCTCATGAATAACTTGGTGGCCCAGTTAGGGGGGGTTTCTCTTGAGTAATTCTCTGCTTTCCCAGAATCTCTCAAGGGCTTGGGTTGGAAGGGACCTTAAAGCTCAGAGTTCCATGGGCAGGGACCCCTCCCCCATCCCAGGGGGCTCCAAACCCCATCCAAACCTCCAACAATTCCAGGGATGGGGCAGCCACAGCTTCTGGGGGTGACCTGGGGCTCAGCACCCTCACCCCAAACAATTTCTCCCCAGTTCCTCCTCTCCATCTCCCCTCTTCCAGTTCAAAGCCATTCCCTCTCCTCCCATCCCTCCAGGCCCTTGTCCCAAGTCCCTCCCCAGCTTCCCTGGAGCCCCTTCAGCCACTGGGAGGTGCTCTGAGGTCTCCCCAGAACCTTCTCCTTTCTCCTTTCTCCTTTCTCCTTTCTCCTTTCTCCTTTCTCCTTTCTCCTTTTTCCCCATTTCCCCTTTTCCCCTTTTTCCCCTTTTTCCCCCTTTTTCCCCCTTTCCCCCCTTTCCCCCCTTTCCCCCCTTTCCCCCCTTTTCCCCCTTTTCCCCCTTTTCCCCCTTTTCCCCCTTTTCCCCCTTTTCCCCCTTTTCCCCCTTTTCCCCCTTTTCCCCCTTTTTTCCCCCTTTTTCCCCTCTCCCAGCTCAAAGCCATTCCCTCTCATCCCATCCTTCCAGCCCCTTCCCAGGGATGTGTTTCACCTCTCTTTCCCCCCTCCCTGTTTTTTTTCCTGCAGGTCAGCTCTCCTGGGATTTGGGCAGCCCCCCAGGGACACTTTTTCCTCCTTGGTCATCTCCATCGTGGCCATGGCCCTGGGGACCCCCCTGCTGATGCTCCTGGTGGGCTCCTGTGTGGTGCTCTTTGAACAGAGGAAACAATATTCCGAGTATGAGCCCATCAACTGAGGGGAAAATCCCTGGGGAAAGATCCCTGGGATCCTTTTGGTCTCCAGGGAAACAACTCTGCTTCCAGACCCCGGGATCTCCTGTGTCCTCCTCTCTGTCCCTGCTCAGAGGGGACCAAAGCCAAGTTTGCAGCATCTTTTGTGTCACTTTGTCCTGCTCCCTCTGGCTGATTTTTTTTTTTTTTTCCCTCTGATTTCCTCCTCATCCATCCATCCATCCAGCCAAAGGAAGTCTTGGGATTCCCATCAGCTCCGGAATCTCCTAAAACAGGGATAAAACCCCCACTTTTGGCAGATGTGTCCTGCCCTACGTGTCACCCAGGGTGACATCTGAGCCCTGGGGACCCAGTGCCACTCCTGCCAGGGTGCTTTCCTGCTCCTGGGGACACCCCAGGACACCTCACAGACACCTCAGGACCTTTCTGCTGGCACCAAAGGGACACCCAGCACCACTTCTGGGATTCAGGATGGGTCCCCTCAACCCCTGGGTGCCCTCTGGGTGCTTGAAGCCACGGGGCAGAGGTCCTGTGTCACCTGGGGGGGGTGACACTGTCTCTGTCACTGCCTCTGTCACCAAATAAAGTGGATTTTTGCAGAGTGGGAGATCCAAAGGGAAGGAAAAACTTCCTGGAAAAAAAAAAAATAAGGCCTGGGAGAGTGGGATTGGGAGGTGGGGGGGTCTCTGGGGACATCCTTGGAGGCTCTTTCCAACTTCCACTCTGCTCCTGGGCTTTGGAGGAATTAAAAGGTGCTGGAGCTGAGGAGAAAAGGGATGAGGGAGGATCCCTGCCCTGGGATTGCCCCCAGGGGGCTCTGGGGATGGGGTCCCAACCATCCTGAGATATCCAGAAGAGTTGGATCATTCCCTTTCCTGAGATATCCAGAAGGGTTGGATCATTCCCTTTCCTGAGATATCCAAAAGAGTTGGATCATTCCCTTTCCATGCTGGGATTGAATCCCAACCATCCTGAGATATCCAGAAGAGTTGGATTATTCCCTTTCCTGAGATATCCAGAAGAATTGGATCATTCCCTTTCCTGAGATATCCAGAAGAGTTGGATTATTCCCTTTCCATGCTGGGATTGAATCCCAACCATCCTGAGATATCCAGAAGAGTTGGATCATTCCCTTTCCTGAGATATCCAGAAGAGTTGGATCATTCCCTTTCCATGCTGGGATGGGGTTGCAGATGCTCCCATGGATCAGGGATGAGAGTCTGGAGACACCAACCAGGAGGGGAGGAGACCTGAGGGGTTTTCCCTTTATTTGGTGGGATTTGGGTTGGTTTGGGATGAAGTGGAGAAGCCAAAAGGATTGGGGTGGGGGGAGAGGGGGAATTCCAGGAGCCCTTTTGGGGTGGCAGAAGATTTGGGGTGCCCTGGTGGGTGCAGGAGGTGCCCACCCCTGGCTGGGGGCCCATCCTGGGGGGAACTGGGGAATTCTCCATCCCCTGTCCCTTGGGATCAGAGGAGATTCCCTCCTTTCCCAGGAGGAGGAGAGGGACAAATGGGGTCGGGAGGAGTTGGGATAATTTGGAGAAAACATCATTTAGGGAGGTGGTTTTTTGGGTTTTTTTTTAAATCCCTTTTTGGGGTGAGATGTTGGCATCCTGTGTCTGTGACTTGAAACCCCCCCCCCCAAAAAAAAAACCCCAAAAAAACCAATCCCAGAACCAACTGGTGAAGGCTTCATTGAGCAGGAGGTTGGGCAAATCCCACCCCATCCTTGCTTTTCTTCCAGACTTTTTTTTTATTCCCAAATTCCCACCAGGACAGAAGCTTTTGGAGCTCCCTCAACCTTGGGCACCCCAAAACCTTTTTGGGGGGTGAGGAGGCTCTTGGGGTGCAGCCCCCCCCCCCCTCCCTCAACCCCAATACCGGAGTTTGGTTCCCCTTTCCTTGGAATTCTCAGGTTTTGGGGTTCCCACAGCAAAGAGGTTTTCAGGCTCCAGGACAAACATGCTGTAGAGATTCCAGAGCAGCATGGCCAGGAGTGGCAGGAAAGTCATGGAAAAGCCAAAAACCCGGAAGGAACGGCCGATGGCGTAGGAGAGCCAAAAAATTAACCTGGAAAAAGGGAAAGGGAGGTGGAGAATCCGGATTTTTTAGCCCAATGGGAAGGTTTGGAAAGCTTGGGATGGAGCAGCCCTTTTTTTCCCTCTGCTGGAATTGGGAAGGAATCAGGGGGGAGAGATCCCAAATTTTGGGCTGGAGTTACCTGGAGATAGGAAAGTCAAAAAATTAACTTGGAAAAAGGGAAGGGGAGGTGGAGACTTGGGATTTTTTAGCCTGAAGGGAAGGTTTGGAAAGCTTGGGATGGAGCAGCCATCCCAAGGAGTCAGGGAATGGGGGATCCTAAAGGGGGGGGGATCCCAAATTTTGGGCTGGAGTTACCTGGAGATAGAAAAGCCAAAAAATTAACTTGGAAAAAGGGAAAGGGAGGTGGAGACTCGGGATTTTTTAGCCCGAAGGGAAGGTTTGGAAAGCTTGGGATGGAGCAGCCCTTTTTTCCCTCCTTTTCTCATTGCTGGAATTGGGAAGGAGTCGGGGGAATTGGGAAGGAGTCGGGGGGGGGGGAATCCCAAATTTTGGGCTGGAATTACCTGGAGATGGCAAAGAGCCCGGTGAGGAGGGGGATGAGCTTGAGGAGCTCCTGGGGGAGGTAGGTGACCAGGACAGCCAAGTTGAAGAAGTAGAGGATGAAAAGTTGGATGGATTGGGAGACGAAGGCGCGGTGCAGCTCCAGCTCCCGCTCCAGCTCCCCAAAGGGCTCCAGGGCGGAGGAGCAGAGGCGGGAGATGCCGCTGACGATCATCCCTGCGGACACCCAGCAACCAATCAGCAGAGAGACAACCAGCCAAGCAACCAACCAATCAGCAGAGAGCCAACCGACCAACCAACCAATCAGCAGAGAGCCAACCGGCCAACCAACCAATCATCAGAGAGCCAACCGACCAACCAACCAATCAACAGAGAGCCAATCGACCAACAGAGACCCAACCAACCAACAGACAGACAACCAACCAATCAACAGAGACCCAACTGACCAACCAACCAATCAGCATAGAGCCAACCAACCAACCAATCAGCAGAGAGACAACCAACTAACCAATCATCAGAGAGCCAACCAACCAACCAACCAATCAACAGAGAGCCAACCGGCCAACCAACCGAGACCCAACCAACCAACCAACAGACAGACAACCAACCAATCAACAGAGACCCAACTGACCAATAGAGACCTAACCAACCAACCAATCAATCAACAGAGACCCAACCAACTAACCAACCAATCAGCAGAGAGACAACCAACCAACCAACCAACCAATCAGCAGAGAGCCAACCAAGCAACAAACCAACCAGGACCCAACAGAGACCCAACTGACCAATCAACCAGCAGAGACCAAACCAACCAATCAACAGAGACCCAACCAACCAACCAAGATCCAACAGGGACCCAACTGACCAACCAACCAACCAACCAAGACCCAACCAACCAACAGGAACCCAAGAGAGACCCAACCACCCACAGACACCCAACCAACCAACCAAAACCCAACCAACCAACCAAAACCCAACCAACCAACCACCCAGGACCCACCCAACCAGCAGAGACCCAACCCAACCCAACAGGGATGAGAAGAGAGCCAAGAAACTCCATTTTGTCACCGAGCTCCCCCAACTCCTCCCCCAGCCCCGCTCCCCGGAGTGGGGTGAGGGGCTCAGAACCCCCCCAAACCTCCTCCCCCCAGGCTCCGAGCCCCCCCCAGGCCCCTCCGAGCCCCCCCCAGGCCCGTGGCTCACCCAGGAGGATGGGGAAGGTGGCGAAGGCGGCGCAGCGCAGGGTGTAGACGAGGCGGGCGGTGGGGGTGGGCAGGGGGGGGGCATCGAAGGGGAGGAAGACGAAGGCCCCGTAGAGGAAACAGGGACAGAGGAACAAAGCCCCAAACCCCGAAGCCACGGCCTTGAGGTTGTCCCTGCAGCCCCCAGCCCAGGGACACCGAGGCTCCCCCCGGCTCGGGGGGGTCTTGGCCACCAGGCCCTCAAAGGCCAAGGGGGGGGGCACGGGTGGGGTGGGGGGGTTGGAGAGGTTGGAGGGGGAGGGGTTGGGGTCTCTCAGAACCTCCCCTCCAGCCCTCCCGGGTTTGGGGGTTCGGGGTTTTTTTGGGTTTGCCGGGGGTCTGCTCGATGCAGTGGGGGTCGATGGGGACAAAGACGTGGGGGGGGGTCAGGGGGGGGGTCCTCATCCTTGGCTTCCATCGGGGGACACTTGGGGACAGCGTCCTCCAGGGTGTCACCTCCAGGGGGGGGGCAGCTCTTTGGCTCCAGGGGTTCTGGGGGGGCCCGGGCACTGGGGTGGCACTGGTCCCTACTGGGGTGGCACTGGTCCCATGGCAGGGTGGCCCCGTGGTCCCTTGGGTGCTGATCCAGGTTTTTTTCCAAGGGGGTGTCCAGGGTCACCTTGTCCAGGACCAGCAAAGCCACCTCCTCAGGGGACAGGATGGGGTCAGCAGCAGCCATGGCAGTGCCCCCCCCCAAAAAAAAAACCCCAAAAAATCCCAAAAAACAAAAAACCCTGGAGGTGTCCAAAAGGGCTCAGGTTCACATTCCTTCTTTTTTTTCACCCTGTGTCAGGAAAAAAGGGAACAGATTAAAAAAAAAATTAAAAAAAAAAAACGAGTTTTTGGGGCCACACACGCAGCTGCAATTTTTATTTAGAGGGTGACTTGGCAGCCACTGGTCCTGGAATTCCCATCTGTTCCTGGAATTCCCATCCATTCCTAGAATTCCCATCCATTCCTGGAATTCCCACCAATTCCTCCCCACCATTAAGGAGAAAGCAGAAGGATCAGGGGGGATCAACCTGGGGGGAGCACAGCCCAGAGCCGAAATCCCTGAAATCCCAGGATTTGGGGACTTTTGGGGTTTTCCCACGGAGATCCTGATCCTGGCAATCCCAAGCCAGCAGCCCCTTCCATTTGGGAAAATCCCTTCAGGAAGCATCAGGATGAGCCAAATCTGCAGCCCCTTGGGGCTGAGACCCTGCTGGGTGCCCCTTCCCGGCAGGAATCCCACATTTTTCCCCCCATTTCCTGGAATTCCCTGTTTTCTCAGCCTATCCCAGGCGTCGCTTCCTGAAGGGAATTTCCTACAAAAAAAAAAAATTAAAAAAAAATCTCTTTTTCCCTCCCTTCCTCCTCCAGGGGTATCCCTGAAATCCCCCCCTGGGAAAGGGGAAAAAATTAGGGAAACTGAGGCACGGGATTCCAACTGGAAACTGATTCCAGCTGGAATCCAGAGGAGGAAACACGGACACAGCCCCTTCCTGGGCCAACCCCAGGGGACAAAAAAGGGGGGACAAGGAAGGGACCTGGATCCCCTTCACCCCTAAACTTACCTGGGAGAGAAATGGGGGAGCCGGGAGCCTCTGGAATGTTTCCACCCCTCAAAGTCCTGGGAAGTTGGAGCTTCCAAACCTGTTGGACCAGCTCAGGTGGGGCTGGGACCAAAAAAAAGGGGGGGTGGAGCTGCCTCACCCGCCCATGGAGGTCGGAAAAAGGCACCAGGAAGGGTGGAGCTGGGGACAAAGTGACCCAAAAAGGGGGCTCTGGGATGAGGATTTGTGGGAAAATCCCCAAAGGAGCTGAACCTGGGATGGTGCTTCCCAGGGATGAGGAAAACCAAAGGGATTGGGGGGGGTTTTCCCATGGAGGTCGAAAAAAGGCACCTGGAAGGGTGGAGCTGGGGACAAAATGATTCAAAAAGGGTTCTGGGATGAAGAGGGGATGAGGATTTGTGGGAAAATCCCAAAAGGAGCTGAGGCTGGGATGGTGCTTCCCAGGGATGAGGAAAACCAAAGGGATTGGGGTTTTTTCCCATCCCAACCTCCACCTGGTTCTGGGGTGACCCTGGGGGCGGGGGGAATCTCCTCCCTCTCTTCCCTTGAGGGATTTAGAGGCAATCCCAGGATTCTCCGTTGCTTCCAAGGTTTGGGAAGACCCCGGGAGTTGGAATGGGAATAGGAATGGGTGTGAGGGGGAGATTCCAAGCCCAAAGGGGCCATTTCCTCCTCTCTCTCTGCCTCTCATTTATTTTTTAGTGGGAAATACCTCCATCCCCCCCTTTCCCTGTGCTTCCCAGGTTTTTTTGGGATGAGTTCTGGGTCCCTGAGGAGCAGAGGACACTGAGGGGGCTCACTCAGGGGAGCCTCCTCAGGAGGAAATCTCGCGAGATGACGCCTCCAGGCCGCCATTTTTTGCCCCTTCTAAGTGAGGGCGCAGTCTCAGTTCTCGCGAGATGACGCCTCTCAGCCGCCATTTTTTGCCCTTACTAACTACTGGCAAGCGCCACAGCCACCCCAGGGGGAAATCTCGCGAGATGACGCCTCCAGGCCGCCATTTTTTCCCGTACTAAATGAGGGCAAACGCGGCCCGGTCTCAGTTCTCGCGAGATGACGCCTCCAGGCCGCCATTTTTGCCCCTACTAACCACTGGCAAGAGCCGCAGCCCCCTCCGTGGGAAATCTCGCGAGATGACGCCCCCCGGCCGCCAGTTTTTGCCCCTCCTAAGTGAGGGCAAGCGCCGCAGCCTCCTGCAAGGGGAACCCTGGCGAGCTGAGGCCTCTGGGCCGCCCTTTTTTCCCGTCGTAAGTGAGGGGAAGGGCGGCGAGAGGCCCTGTTCTCGCGAGACGTTTGCCAGCACTAAGTGAGGGCAAAGCGCCGCAGCCGCCTGAGGAGGAGGGAAGTCTCGCGAGAACAAAGCCGCTGGCCGCCGCTCTCGGCCGCAAATCTCGCGAGATCTCGCCGGGGCAAGGGGGGGGCAGCGATGGCGGCGGAGCGGGGCCGGGGGAGGCGGCGGAGGCGGCGGGGCCGGTGCTGAAAGGAGAGAACCGGAGCGAAGCGAAGCGAAGCGAAGCGAATCGGGCAGGGGCCTTGGGGTGAGCGAGAGCCATGAGCCAAGGAGGAGGCGTCGGCGGGGAGAGCGGCGAACCGGAGGCCAAAGTGCTGCACACCAAGAGGCTGTACCGGTGAGGAAAGGACTGAGGGGGGGGGGGGGTGGTGGTGGAAACTGAGGGGAAACTGAGAGGAAAAGGGGGTGGAAGGAGCTGGGGAGGGGAATTAAAGGGGGTTTGGGGGGGTCTGAGGAGGGGGGGGGTCTGGAGGGGTTTGGGGGTGAAGGGGATGGGAGGAGGCGAAACTTGAGGGTTTTTTCTGGTGGTTTGGGGTTTTTTTGGGGTTTGGAGGGTTTAGGGGGAGGTTAAAGAGGGGGGATGTGGAGGGAAGGATCCAGGGATATGAGGTGGGAAATGGGAGGAATCCAGAGGAGAAGAGGGGAGGAGGTTGGAAGCTGGAAAGAGGGGAGATGGGGGGTTTAGGGAGGGTTGGGGGGAAAAGGGGTTGGAGGAAAGGGAATAAAATGAGGGGGGATCCAGGAGAAGTGGTCAGTGCTGAGGGAAAAGGGAATTTCAGGAAGGGAAGAGGGGGAAGGGGTTTGAGATGGGCAATTCCACCTTTATAGGGTGGGGGAAAAGGGGGAGAGGGGGGCATGGGACAGGCAGGGAGCTGGGTGAGGGCTGGAGGAAGGATTTGTCTGGGTTTTAGGGAGGTGATGGGGTGCAGGGATGGAGAGGTGGAGGATATCAGGATATCCAGAGGGAGGGGATGAGGAGCTTGAGGCATTTTCCTGTTGTATGGAGGGGGTGGAGCTGCACAACTTCCCAATAAAACCAATTCCCTGGGATTCCACTCAGCACCACGCAGGGGAAATGGTGTCAGGAGGGAAAATTGGGGAAATAATGATGGTTTTGGTCAGCTCAGCCCAGCAGGGAGGAGGCCCCTGCCCTCTGCTGACTTTTTGGTGAGCTGGCCCAGGTGTTGCCTCCCTTTTGCCTCAGTTTTTCCATCAGTAATTCCTTGGGAATTTCCAGCAGCCAGGGGGTGGTTTGGAAAACGAGGAAAAAAGGCAAGAGGTGGATTTTTATTTTTTTGGGGTGACATTGGGCAGGTCCTTTCATCCCCTGGACCCTCAGAAATCTGGCAAGATCCTTGCTCAAAAATCCAGAGAAGGTTTAAATGGTATTTAATTTGTTCTGTGTTTTTTTTTTTTTTTTGAGGTAAAAAAAGCTTTTTTTTGGGGTGTGAGCTGCTGAGCAGGGAGAGAACCTGAACCCTGTGCCTGGAATCAGAGAGAAAAAAGGGAAAGGGGAAGGAGTTGGTGTGGAGTTTCCCAGGAGAGTGGAAACCCCCAGGAGGGTTTGGACTCAGAGCTTCTGAGCCCTTTCCCTGAGGGCTTTTTGGGTGCTGTGGTCACCCTGAAATCTTTTGTTTGCAGCAAAATCCTTACAGCAGCATTTTTTTAAATTTGGTTTTATTTTTTTTCCCCCCTTTTTTCCAGAAGCTTTTGCAAAAATGCAGAAAGGAAATCAATTCCTCTGGCCTGCTGCCCCAGTGCAGCTGCCTAACCATGGAATTAAGCAGCCTAAAACCTCAGGAATCAATTCCACCTCCTTCCTGCTGAAGTTTTTCCCTCTTTTTTTTTTTTTTTTTTCCCAGAGCTGTGGTTGAGGCTGTCCATAGGTTGGATCTCATCCTTGGCAACAAGGCAGCTTATCAGGAAGTCTTCAAACCAGAGAACATCAGCTTGAGGAACAAGTAAGTTGGGGAATACTCAGTTTTTTTTTTTAATTTTGCTTTTTTTTTTTGGGGGGGGGAAAATCCCCCTGGAAGTTTTGCAAGGTTTGTGGCAGCTTGGGGAAGCCTCCAGGCTGAATGTGGGGGCTGAACAGCCCATGCCTCCAAGCTTTCCTGAAAGAAATCCTCAGGATTTATCCTTAAAAACCTGGAGGATGGAAAAAAAAACAACCTCCTGAGCTGCATGAGGAATCTTCTGGCAGGTCCAGAGGGTGATTTGGGTTTTTTTTTTTTCTTACTAAGATTTTAAGCTCTCAAGGTGATTTTTGAGCCAAGCTCAGGTTGTGCAGCTCTTGTGGGAGGCCCCAGAGGTCCCAAACTTTTCCAAACTCAGCTTTTCCCCTTTCCCTGCTCCTCTGGTGGGAGTTTTTTTTTTTTTGGGGGGGAAAAGTGCTGGAGTTAACTGTGAATTTTCTGCCCAGGCTCCGGGAGCTGTGTGTGAAGCTGATGTTCCTGCACCCAGTGGATTATGGAAGAAAAGCAGAAGAATTACTCTGGAGAAAAGTTTATTATGAAGTTATCCAGCTGATTAAAACCAATAAAAAGGCAGGTATCTGGGGCAGGCTTCATGCACAGCTTTTAATTTAAATTAAAAACTTCATTTGCTTGAGTGCTTGTGGGCTGAGTGGAGGCAGCAAAGCATTTTTTTAATTTTTTTTTTTGGTCTTGCTGGGGCCAGGGAGGGTTTTTTCAGCAATTTGTGCTGAATATTTCTCTGTCCTCCTTCAAAACACCTAAAATTCCAGGTAGGATGCTGCTCTGAGGAGGCTTTTCCAGTGGATTTCCTGGGAAACCCTCAAAATATCCACATCCCACTTTTTCCCTCTCCCTCTTGGGGATTTGGCTGAGGTGCTTTTCCCACACCTTTGGAATTTTGGTTGATTTTCTTCTTCCACCAATTCCTTCTCCTCCTTCATGGAATTCTGATGCCAACTCCACCATTTTTAAGGCAGAGGAATTAAAAAAAACCCCAACCCCAGCTCAACTTTTCCTCCAGCTTTGCCCCCCACGTGGGTCCCCAGCTTGAAATTTCCCTCGGGCTGCTTTAATTTTCCCTCTTTTTCCTTTTTTCCAGCACATCCACAGCCGGAGCACCCTGGAATGTGCCTACAGGACTCATTTAGTTGCTGGAATTGGATTTTACCAACATCTTCTCCTCTACATCCAATCCCACTACCAGCTGGAGCTGCAGAGCTGCATTGACTGGACTCATGTCACAGACCCCCTCATAGGTTGGTTTTGCCTCCCCCTTGCTCTTCCCCAGCTTTTTTTTCAGCATTCAAGGCATAAATTTATTTTTTTTTCCCCTGATTACCTGTTTAAAACTCTCCAGCTCTTCTTTTCCATGGAATTTTTTTTTTTTTTTAATAGCAACCTGGGGAAAGGATGGAGGAAAAACAAAGGTTTTAAAGCCTCATTAAAGCTGAGAGAGGGGCCAATGGGGGGAATAATTTCTTGAAATCAGCAGATTTTTTTGTTCTAGATGGAAGATTCCTTTCTTTCCCTTTTTTTCTGCTTTCCTTCATCCCTTTAATCAGGGGCTGGCAGAGAGTAATTAATAATATTTTTTAGTTGATCCTTTTCTGGATGCAAAAGGCTTTTTTTCTCCAGAGGGAATTCTTCCTGGGCCTCAACACATTTCTTTTTTTTCCCCTGATTACTTGTTTAAAACTCTCCAGCTCTTCTTTTCCATGGAATTTTTTTTTTTTTTTAATAGCAACCTGGGGAGAGGATGGAGGAAAAACAAAGGTTTTAAAGCCTCATTAAAGCTGAGAGAGGGGCCAATGGGGGGAATAATTTCTTGAAATCAACAGATTTTTTTTTTTCTAGATGGAAGATTCCTTTCTTTCCCTTTTTTTTTCTGCTTTCCTTCATCCCTTTAATCAGGAGCTGGCAGAGAGAAATTAAGAAAATCTTTTAGTTGATCCTTTTCTGGATGCAAAAAACTGGAGCCAACCCCCTGTGGCAGAGCCAAAACCTCAGGGAGCATCCCTTGAGCAGGCACCCCCTTTCCCTGCATTTTTTCCCTCATTTTCCCTTCTGAACCCCCCTGGCAGGGGGGGCAATGGGTGATCCAGGCACAGGGGGGGTTGCAGGCTGCTGGGATTTTCTTCCCTCTGGCATTCCCTGGATTTCCCTCAGGCTGCAAGAAACCTGTGTCTGCCTCGGAGAAGGAGATGGAGTGGGCACAGATGGCCTGTCACAGGTGTCTGGTGTACCTGGGAGACTTAGGTAAGAGCAGCAGGGGTTTCAGGGCAGCTTTTAATAACTCTTTATTTAGCTTTTGATAATTTTTTATTTAGCTTTTGATAACTTTTAATTTAGCTTTTAATAACTTTTAATTTAGCTTTTAATAATTTTTTATTTAGCTTTTAATAACTTTTTATTTAGCTTTTAATAATTTTTTATTTAGCTTTTAATAATTTTTATTTAGCTTTTAATAATTTTTATTTAGCTTTTAATAATTTTATTTAGCTTTTAATAATTTTTTATTTAGCTTTTAATAATTTTTTTTTAGCTTTTAATAATTTTTTTTAGCTTTTAATAATTTTTTTTAGCTTTTAATTTTTTTTAGCTTTTAATAATTTTTTATTTAGCTTTTAATAATTTTTTTTAGCTTTTAATAATTTTTTTTAGCTTTTAATAATTTTTTATTTAGCTTTTAATAATTTTTATTTAGCTTTTAATAATTTTTATTTAGCTTTTAATAATTTTTATTTAGCTTTTAATAACTTTTTATTTAGCTTTTAATAATTTTTATTTAGCTTTTAATAACTTTTTATTTAGCTTTTAATAATTTTTATTTAGCTTTTAATAACTTTTTATTTAGCTTTTAATGATTTTTTATTTAGCTTTTAATAATTTTTTTTAGCTTTTAATAATTTTTTTAGCTTTTAATTTTTTTTTAGCTTTTAATAATTTTTTTTAGCTTTTAATAATTTTTTATTTAGCTTTTAATAATTTTTTTTAGCTTTTAATAATTTTTTTTTTTAGCTTTTAATAATTTTTTTTTTTTAGCTTTTAATAATTTTTTTTTTTTTAGCTTTTAATAATTTTTTATTTAGCTTTTAATAATTTTTTTTTAGCTTTTAATAATTTTTTTTTTTTTTAGCTTTTAATAATTTTTTTAGCTTTTAACAGAGCCTGAGGGGAGCCTGGCAAGCCTGGGACATTTCTGCCAAGAGCAATGGGTTGGAATTGTTGACTTGGGCAGAGAATTCTGCTTTTCTGGGCTTTGAAATCCCAGTTTTTCTGCAGAAGGGGAGGGGGAGACCCTGCTCTTTGCTTTCTGAAGGGCAGCGTGTGGGTTTTTTGGGGTCTTTTTTTTGGTTTTTTTGGTTTTTCAGCTCGCTACCAGAACGAGCTGGCAGGGGTGGACACGGAGCTGCTGGCTGAAAGATTTTACTATCAAGCCCTTTCTGTTGCACCCCAAATTGGTGAGTGACTTCCTAAGAATTTTCACTCCTTCAGATCATCTCCCCACATCCTAAAACCACCACAGTGTGCTGGGCCAGGTGGTTTCATCCTCTGGTTGTGATGCCTCCTCTCTTGGGGAATCTCTGAAAGAGGAGAATTAAAGCAAAGGGGCTTTTTGTCCTCAATTTATTCACTGATAACCTCCCAGGAGCTCAGATTTCCATGGTTTTGGTAAAGTTGTGTTTGTCTGGCTGAGGGAAGACCCAAGCTGTCTGTTGCCAGAACATTTTTGGCAAAAAAAAAAAAACCCAATAAAATCATCCCCCGTGCTGCTTTCTCCTCCAGAAGTGGCCTCTGGATGAGGACACTTTGTGGCAAGAGTTGAGGGTCTGTTTTATGATAAAATGTGTGAACTTCTGGGGAAAAAAAACCTGTTTTCTCTGAGTTGTTTACTAGGCTGATCCCAAGAAGTGACCATAAATTTATTTAGGAACTGGAACAGAACCCTTAAATGCTGCTGGATCCAGGAAGATCCAGATTTATGGGATTATTGCCCCAAAAGAGGAGGCAATAATTGCTGGCAGGAAGGTGGGAAAGGTCTGGAAGCCCAACTGACCCAAAACCTGGTGCTGAAAAGTGGGGAAAAGCTTTTGTCCTGCAGCTTTCCTCCTCTTTTTTTCTGCCATGTGGGATGGGGGAAAAAATTTGCTTTCCAGCAGTGGAGAACTGAATGGTGTTGCCTTTTTTTTTTTTTTTGGGTTTTTTTTGGGTTTTTTTCCCTGCCAGGAATGCCCTTCAACCAGCTGGGCACCTTGGCAGGCAGCAAATACTACAACGTGGAAGCCACCTACTGCTACTTACGTTGGTGAGTGAGTCTTTTTCTCCTTTTTTTTGGGGGCTTGTGACTCTTTCCAGTGAGTTTCAGGGGAAGGGGGAGCTTGGGGGTTTTATTTCACCTTGGAGCAAGGCTGATGAGAAGAAAAACCTCAGTGAAGCCAAAACCTTGTGCTGGGCAGTAAAATCCAAGTGCTGGGAGGGCAGGGTGGCATCAGGAGGGACTTTTTTGCCTGTGTTGAGGAGTTTTGGAGGAGAAGTTGGGTGCTGTGAGGCACCCTGCAGAGTGAGGTGGGTGCAGTCCCTCTGGACATGGCCTTAAAGCAGAGGTTTGGGGGTGCTGCAGCTTCAAGTGGGGCTCAAAAAAAAAGAAAAAAAGCAGCAGTAGGTGCCTTCCTGCTTGGGTGGCTGGGTGGCTTTCCACTGGGAAAAAAAAAAATAAAGAAATAAAGCAGGGAGTGGGAGCAACTTTGTGGCAAAGGAAGTTTTGATGTGTTTTTTGTTTTGGTGCCTCAGTATCCAGTCTGAAGTCTCCTTTGAAGGTGCCTCCGGGAACTTGAAGCGTTTGTACGACAAAGCAGCCAAAATGTATCATCAGCTGAAGAAATGTGAAAGCAGGAAGTTGTCTCCAAGCAAAAAACGGTGAGAGGGGAATAAAAAAATTAAAAAAAAAATTAAAAAATTAAAAAAAAAAAAAAAAAAAAGGTTTGGGCTGCAAGCTGCTGTTCCAGCAGGGTCATCCTTTGGGTTTTCTTCCTGGGAGGAGGGGGCTGAGCAGAGATTGGTGCAATCAGGATCTCTTCTGGATTCTCAGGAGAGAGGATCAGGATCTCTCAGGCTGTGATTCCAGGAGGAAAACTAAATTTTGGTTGAACTGAAAACTGGGAGGTTTTCTCACTCTCCTCCAGAGCAGGTTCTTCAGGGCTGAGGAACAGTGGCAAAAATTACAAGTGTGCAAAGTGTTTTTTTTTTTTTTTTTTTTCTCCAGCTTCATCAGGATGTGGTTTTTCCATTGGGATCTGATTTCCCTCCTAATGGAATTCCCTGAATTCCCTCCCCTTAGCCTGATCCATCTCTGGGTTTTGGTTCCTGCTCCACAAGTGTTTTTTTTCTTCTTCTTTTTAGAGGCAAAGACATCAAGAGGTTGCTGGTGAGCTTCATGTACCTGCAGAGTCTTTTGCAGCCAAAGAGCAGGTAAGATGATGGCAAATTTATGTTTTTTGGTGCTAAATCCCAGGAGCAGGGATTCAAAATTTGAAAAAACTCTTCCCTGGGGGATAACAGTGCCTGTGCTGAGCCTTCCTGCCAAAAAATCCTAAGATTTTAAATCTTTAAACCTTACAGGGAGAGTGAAGAAGAGTGGCTGAAATACCAAAGGGTTAAAATATTTTCTGGAAGCTTTGTGGGTTTTTTTTTTTTCTTGGATTTTTCTCTGCTGGGAGGTTTTCTGGTCACTGTAAATTCTCTCTTCCCCTTGACAGTTTTCTGCTGGCCTGAGTTCATTTTTTTCTTTTTTGCTTGCTTCTTGGGATTTTTATTTTCTTTTTTATTTTCTTTTTCTTTTTTATTTTATTTTTCTCTGGCTCCAGATGCCATCTCAGGAGTGCCAGACAGAGAGGGATAATCATTTTCTTCACCCTGCTGATTGTGCCCAGGATGGGCTCAGCTTCCAGCTAGTGACTTTTACACTTCAGGGCTCATTTAATATCCTCTTATCCAAATATTTTAGTGCATAAAAAAATGGCAAATCTTTCCCCAAGCATTTTGCCCCCCTGAAAATTAATTTTTTTTTTTTTTTTCTTTTTTTTGCTCTTCTGCAGACTGGTTTATTTTGTAACCAGGAGACTGGTGCAGCTCCTGACACTGAATATTTTCTTTGAAGCAGCTCAGAGCTCCAGAGGATTTGGGAATATTCTTACAGGATGCAAGTTGGGAACATGGGAGGAGGAAAAGCTGAGAGTCCCCAGCTTAGAGCTGAGCAGGAAATCTGGAACTTTTTGCTCCTTTAGCCCCGGGGATCACTGCCATCTGGTTTTTGGTGACTTATCTCTTATTTCTCTTGAATTCAGCAGCTTTGGAGAGGAAAACATAATCTGATTCATCTCCCATGGGTTTTTTTACCTCTTCCCTGGAGTTTCATCCTTCCTGGTGCTGTAGAATCTCCTGGCTCCCACTTTTGGTTCCACGCAGGCACCGCCAGGAGCTCGGGGCTTGGAAAAAATGATTTTATTTTTAATTTTTTTTATCTTTTAGCTCTCTGGATTCTGAGCTGACATCTCTCTGCCAGTCTGTACTGGAGGATTTTAACCTCTGCTTGTTCTACCTGCCCTCTCCTCCTCACCTGAGCTCAACGAGTGAGGATGAAGAGGAATATGAGAGTGGATATTCCTTCCTCCCTGACCTCCTCATCTTCCGCATGGTCATCATCTGCCTCATGACTGTTCACAGCCTCAAGAGGGCAGGTGAGCTTTTCAGGCCCCACAGAATAAAAAAAAAAAAAAAACCAAACCCTCAGCAGTCTAAATTTGGGGAAAATTTGGGCTGATTTGCCTCTCCTTGCAGGCTCCAAGCAGTACAGTGCAGCCATTGCTTTCACCCTGGCCCTTTTCTCTCACCTGATCAACCACGTCAACATCCGCCTGCAGGCAGAGCTGGAAGAAGGGGAAAATCCAGTTCCAGCTTTCCAGAGTGATGGAACAGGTAAAGAGGGCAGAGGCAGGAGGAGCTGGGGCTCCCCAGTTCCCTGTTTATAGGGCTGGGCTTTTAATTCTTCTCCTAAATCTCCCGAGTGTGGATTTTTTTCTGCTGAGAGACCTGATTTTTTTTTTCTGGTGGCAGAGACCTCTCTCTCTGAGTTCCAGAGTAATCAGAACTTGGAATTTTGCTCTCCTGGCTGGAAGGAGTTATTTTTCTGCATCCCTTGGCAGCTCCTTCCTCATCTGTTTAGGTTCCAGCTTTCCAGAGTGATGGAACAGGTAAAGAGGGCAGAGGCAGGAGGAGCTGGGGCTCCCCAGTTCCCTGCTTATAAAGCTGGGCTTTTAATTCTTTTCCTAAATCTCCCAAGTGTGGATTTTTTTCTGCTGAGAGACCTGATTTTTTTTTTTTCTGGTGGAGGAGACCTCTGTCTGCTGAAACCCCCCAAGGAGGGAGAGCTGCTGAGCCACTCTCTGAGTTCCAGAGTAATCAGAACTTGGAATTTTGCTCTCCTTGCTGGAAGGAGTTAATTTTCTGCATCTCTTGGCAGCTCCTTCCTCATCTCTTTACCCTGCTCCCTGCTTTCTATTTTCTCTCTCTATTTGCTGTTATTTTCTGGGCTCTTTTCTCCTCCATCAAGGAGGTGATTGCAGCTGAAACTCCTGGGCAGGGAGCAAACCAAATCTCTGCTCAAACAAAACCAGAACTGCAGTTTCCAGAGGGGATTCTCTGCAATTTATTCTCCTGTTGAGCAGAAAAAAAAAAACCCAAAAACTGCTGAATCTTTTCTCTGCCCAAAGTCGATGTGGGAGATTTCACAAGACCAGAGGCTTCCTGGTCAAAAGCAGTGAGGAACAACTCCTCCCCCTTGGTTTTTGAAGCTTTTGGGGTGCTGTGGGGCTGCTGGAAAAGCATTTTGCTCAAGGATGGGATTAGGTCAGGTTATAGGGTGGGGGTCACTGCTTTAGTCTTGGGAAAAGATTTTAGGTTCAACTCGTCTGGTTTGTGCAGCATTCAGCACTGAGGTTGCCTGCTCAGGAGGAATCCAAGCTTCCCAAGATTTTTTCTGAGCATTTTCTAGAAACTGAGTCCTTTTTCTAGGGCTGCCACTGCTTCAAGACACCAAAAAGCAGGGGTTGAAATTTCCACACCTGATTTTTTCGCCCCCCTCCCCAGTGGGCGGCTTGTCTGACGCCTCCTCCTTTTCTTAATTATTATTTTTTTTTTTTATTTATTTCCAAACACCTGTAGATGACCAGGAGCTTCGGGAACCCCCAAACTCCCTGGAGAAGGAAGCTGAAGTTGATTTGGTGAATCACCAGCCCAGCGAGGAGCAAAGGAAGAAGGATTGCAAGAAAAGCAAGAAATATTCTCGCCTCTCCTGCTTGCGGCGCCGCCGCCACCCTCAGAAGGTGGATGAGAGCGACCTGAGTGAGGGCTTTGACTCTGACTCCAGCCAGGGCTCCACGAAGGGCAGTGATGGTTCAGAGAGTGGCTCAGAGAAGAGTGATGAGGAAGCAGAAGCTGCTTTTGA